>NC_090186.1:11242649-11542649 GCF_024679245.1 Pseudorasbora parva | reverse complement strand
AATCATTCATTATAATCCACCATAGACTATCTGTCTGCTCACTGAGTTCAATATGTAGATTATAGATAGTTTCTGCAGTGTGTCAAATCGACACAACCCTCCAACGTCACAACTTGGCAACTTAGAGTTACCCAGCTTCTGAATTATAGGTTTACTTAAAATATATTATGCTAAAAGCAGTATGTCAAATGAGCTGTATTTAATTTAGCAGGCAAAAAATCCTCTTATGACCTTCAGCTTCCAATATGATTCTGAAGTGTACATCCGACAGACACTTTAGAGCTGACTAGAATAGCTGCTGATTTCAACATGGTGAATATAGCATTTCCATTTGTATTTATACTAGTGTTGTTGTCAAGAGACCAAGTCAAGACCAAGACCAGTCTGTGCCGAGACCAAGGCAAGACTTAGACTTTGAGGCTTTGAGACCAAGACAAGAACAACCCAGAGTCAAGACGAATGTAATAATAAATAAACTAAATTAGAATAATGAGAGACTATATAGAGCTGTTCCCGCTGTGTAATATCATTGCTCTGCTGCACCCATGGTGCGGCAGGAATGTTCCTGGATCATTACGCAGTAATGAGGGAATAGTTTCTAGACATATCGGTCTAGAAAATCACAACTTTTTATATTTTCCCTCGGTCTCAGTACATGATGTAACTATACACATCATAGCATGTAAATAGGAAAATGTTGGCGTTATTTTGTCACTTATTAAGCAGTAGGCTAGATGGAGCCATTTACCTTCAGTCTTTGTGCTAAGCTAGCAGTGTGTGTGGCAGGCAGAGTTATTACAGCCTCGGAGATGAGAATGGTATGTATGGACTTTTCTAATTCTGGGGGATACGGCAAATATAAGTTAAAGTCCCAAAAAGTCAGCGTGTTCCTTTAAAGCTACACTGTGTGATATTTTCCCCCATCTAGCGGTGAAAAGATATTTGACCATCCAGTGAGTAATAGTTTCTGTTCCTCTCAATTCTGATTTCGTTTTAACTCCTACGGTGGCCAATTTAGTCCAAGATTAACATGGCAGTCCCCCTCTTCACACTCGACACGGTGCCATCGAGTGTAAAAAGGCGAAAAGCGAAGCTTGAATTTATGGGTATGTCCCTCTTTGGCTAATGTACTTTCAAGATGGAGGAGCAACATGGCGCCCGGCATTCGAACCCCTCACCAGTATGTATATTTTCAATGGCATAAACTTCATGTATACAACATTCGGTTATGTCTAAAGTGAAAATAAGCAGTTGGGTGTAAAACAAATGTGTCATGTGTGTCAGTATAATGAAATGTCTGTCTTAAAGTTACAGCAGTTTGTCTAATATACCTGCTGTTATTAATGTGAATCACATATTTTATTTGATTAATTCATATGTTTGTTATATTGTATTTGTCCTATATTTTGCAATTTGCTTTTTTTTCTTATTATTTTTAATAACAGAAAGGAGATAAAATAACGTAAAATAATGATATTGTTATTGTTCTCATTAAACAAAATTTCTCATATCGAGAAATTAGAATATCGGCTACCCCTAGTTTCAACATATATATATATATATATATATATATATATATATATATATAAACATATATATATATATATATATATATATATATATATATATATATATATATATATATATATATATATATATATATATATATATATACAGTATTGTTCAAAATAATAGCAGTACAATGTGACTAACCAGAATAATCAAGGTTTTTCGTATATTTTTTTTATTGCTACGTGGCAAACAAGTTACCAGTAGGTTCAGTAGATTCTCAGAAAACAAATGAGACCCAGCATTCATGATATGCACGCTCTTAAGGCTGTGCAATTGGGCAATTAGTTGAATTAGTTGAAAGGGGTGTGTTCAAAAAAATAGCAGTGTGGCATTTAATCACTGAGGTCATCAATTTTGTGAAGAAACAGGTGTGAATCAGGTGGCCCCTATTTAAGGATGAAGCCAACACTTGTTGAACATGCATTTGAAAGCTGAGGAAAATGGGTCGTTCAAGACATTGTTCAGAAGAACAGCGTACTTTGATTAAAAAGTTGATTAGAGAGGGGAAAACCTATAAAGAGGTGCAAAAAATGATAGGCTGTTCAGCTAAAATGATCTCCAATGCCTTAAAATGGAGAGCAAAACCAGAGAGACGTGGAAGAAAACGGAAGACAACCATCAAAATGGATAGAAGAATAACCAGAATGGCAAAGGCTCAGCCAATGATCACCTCCAGGATGATCAAAGACAGTCTGGAGTTACCTGTAAGTACTGTGACAGTTAGAAGACGTCTGTGTGAAGCTAATCTATTTTCAAGAATCCCCCGCAAAGTCCCTCTGTTAAAAAAAAGGCATGTGCAGAAGAGGTTACAATTTGCCAAAGAACACATCAACTGGCCTAACGAGAAATGGAGGAACATTTTGTGGACTGATGAGAGTAAAATTGTTCTTTTTGGGTCCAAGGGCCACAGGCAGTTTGTGAGACGACCCCCAAACTCTGAATTCAAGCCACAGTACACAGTGAAGACAGTGAAGCATGGAGGTGCAAGCATCATGATATGGGAATGTTTCTCCTACTATGGTGTTGGGCCTATTTATCGCATACCAGGGATCATGGATCAGTTTGCATATGTTAAAATACTTGAAGAGGTCATGTTGCCCTATGCTGAAGAGGACATGCCCTTGAAACGGTTGTTTCAACAAGACAATGACCCAAAACACACTAGTAAACGGGCAAAGTCTTGGTTCCAAACCAACAAAATTAATGTTATGGAGTGGCCAGCCCAATCTCCAGACCTTAATCCAATTGAGAACTTGTGGGGTGATATCAAAAATGCTGTTTCTGAAGCAAAACCAAGAAATGTGAATGAATTGTGGAATGTTGTTAAAGAATCATGGAGTGGAATAACAGGTGCCACAAGTTGGTTGACTCCATGCCACACAGATGTCAAGCAGTTTTAAAAAACTGTGGTCATACAACTAAATATTAGTTTAGTGATTCACAGGATTGCTAAAAAAAAAATGTTTGTACAAAATAGTTTTGAGTTTGTACAGTCAAAGGTAGACACTGCTATTTTTTTGAACACACCCCTTTCAACTAATTGCCCAATTGCACAGCCTTAAGAGCGTGCATATCATGAATGCTGGGTCTTGTTTGTTTTCTGACAATCTACTGAACCTACTGGTAACTTGTTTGCCACGTAGCAATAAAAAATATACTAAAAACCTTGATTATTCTGATTAGTCACATTGTACTGCTGTTATTTTGAACAATACTGTATATATATATATATATATATATATATATATATATATATATATATATATATATATATATATATATATATATATATATATATATATAAAAAGAAAGCACAAAAATTACAAGTGTCCACACCAAATTCACTAACTTGTTTTCATTGACACTTCAAACGGACTATATTAGTGAACTGATAGGGAGTAGTAGATGAGGGTAAAGGGGACACAGCTTGTCAACTTAATATTACAGGGAACATGAACATGACAGAACCCAGGCAAAGTAGAGGAGGAAACTGAATGAAAACGAAACAGAAAGAAAACTAAACAGACTAGAACATTATCCTGACACAACCTTTGCACGAAAACATTCAGTATTAAAATGTCTTCCTCATATTCTAATGAATGTTTTAAGAGTAACGTTAGGGGGAGCAGTGGTAACTGTTTTTCTAGCGTCTAATGACTTCATCTTGATGCAGTGCTTTTGTCATTTAAGAAGACATATGTTCTCCTGAGAGTCATGGACTGTGCCTGGATGTGTGGAGTACCGAAGCTGATCAGACTGTGTCAGAGACCCGCTGAGAAATAGATTACAGTGAGTCAATGCAGCGAAAACTGCTGTGAATCAAGATGCGGACTATGAGAGGATGTCAGTTAGTGTAAGTGTGTATGTGTGTGTTTAATGCTAGAAAGAGCGATAGGAAGATGACAGCACAAGCACACAGCCTATGGTGAGGATTACAAGGTTGGAGTTCTCCAGTAACCTTGCATGAAAGGATTTTCAATCAAATTTCCTTCTTTTACCCATCTCAAAAATCCTGTGCTCATTAGGAACTGATAGAACAATCTCTTAAAGGGACAGTTCGACTAAAATGATACTCACCCTCATATTATTCCAAACCTGTAAGCTGTTATTTTTCCAATTATGTATTTTCCATAATAATGAGAGTTTACACTTTCCTCGTTTTTAAACTGTTATAAATTGTTATTCTAGCTTCATGCATTCCTAAGTAAGGCATGGATTCATAAAAATGAAAAAAAAGCTGAGAAAATCACATTTTGACAAAGACAATTCTGTGTTTGGCAGGGAAGTGTTTTCTTACAAATAACGGAAAATTCCATGTTTGGCAGGGAAAGAGTTAATAGTGACCGCAAAAAAAAAAAAAAAAAAGCAATTTAAATGATTATTTTTTCTGTCGAAAAAAATCTGGGTTGTTTCAACCCTTTGGGTCTAATTTTAAACCCAATGATTGGTTTTGTCCATATTTGAAAAAAACAAAACAAAAAAAAAACAGCATGTCTAAAGTCGGCATGATATGGATAATACGATATTATATACTTATTATTGGTAGCTTACTTACAAATTGCAGTCAGTTACTGATTCCAAATTACATGACAAAAAATGTAGTTAGTAATGTAATCAAGATTACTCATTTTAGGTTATGTATTAAGATTACTTTTTGATTACTTTTTAGATATCGTTTGACTCATTTATCACATTGATTTGATAGGATAATCTTGTACCAACTGATGAAAATACAATCTATTTCATTATTTGTTAACAATAACATGAAGTGCATGAAATAGTACATTACATCAGGATTACACAGACTGGGGTTCATGATGAAACTGCAGTGGGTTCATAATAATAATAATAATAATTGTTTACTGTCACAGTGTGTTTTAGTTTTGTTTTATGTTCATATTTCATGTTTTTAAGTTTATGTTCACTGTCATGTTCTCTGACATGTTTTCCTGGGATTCCAATGCGTTCTTGTGTCATGTTGTCATTGGTTCTTTTAGTCATGTAGGTTCTCAGTTCTGTTCAGCTTCATGGTATAGGCCCCTGGTCTAGTATTGAATGTGTTGTTATAAAGATCAAGTCATGTTTACTTTGTTGTTTTGAGTTAAATAAACTGCACTTGGGTTCTGAGATTTATGAACTTCATTAAATTATTATTATTGACAATTTTATTATTGACCTAACTTATTAACTTAAAATCTCAGGGGATATCAAATAAATAGATTAGGACAAAGAGGTTCAGCTGACAAATAAAGTTGGGGAATCCCTGCATTTCATTTCCTGTAAATAAGAAATGATGTGCATTTGAATGTGTTTGAAAGACAAAAACCTTTCAGAGACAGTAATGCATGGTTAAATGACTCACTGAGAGATAATTCAAATAATAATGAATGTGTTCGTCAGGAGCTGATTAGATATGCAATGTTGAGAAAACACTTGTTAAAAGTGAAATGATTGCTGTGGGAATTTCAGTGATGGCTCATGACTAGTGTCTGGTCTGTGTGCGCAATTCCAAAAACCCGGAATACCTTCTTAACGTATTTTGACGGGGTGAAGAAGCACACGACACGATTGTGCAGGTGAGTTCCCTGAAAGGTGGATATTTTTTGGTGAACAGGGTGAAAAGTGCAGTCGGTGGGTGCTCGGCTGATCTCCCTCAATCCTCGTGGTTCCTGTGCGGTGCAGTGTGGGTCCATGTTCACCTCCTTGTGGGGTGGGCTGGCGGTCACGTACGCTGCCCTCTGGGGAAATAGTAGAGAATAAGGTTAGCCAAGTCTTGAGGAGACATCACTCACCTCGTTGCTCATTTACCACGCTTTTATAGCGGGTGTTTGATGGGCGGCAGCTGTGACCGCTCAGCCCGTGAGGGTGCAGGTGCGTCCGGTTTGTTGCCAGGGTGAGGCTGATGAAGGCTCGGGACGCTTGTCACAGAATATAAGCAGTAGGGTTTAATCCACAACTTTCCCGAACTCTGACCTTTCCCATGATCGATATGGCAACGTAGAACACGCCGGTAACGAACTTTCGGTTTACGTTAGTCTGTACTGTTATCAGCTAAACGTTTGGTTGTATTATGAGGATTCAGGAGTAGACTTTTACAACAACGCTTCAGGCAAAATGATCACATGTCCCAGATGGTCGCATGGATCTGACTATCTTACAAGAACTAATATCTGTTGCACTAAGCGGTTCACCAGAGTTATGCGTGCACACATTTTGCCACTGTGTGGTAGGGTTGGCTGTTCCTATGAACCACGCAAGAGTTACCTTCCGTCCATGCACCTGTAAATCTATTTTATTTTATTATAAATAAAGGTTTATTTGTTTCTAGTTATTTATTTTGTTAGATATTTCCACTTTGCGGGAGTCCCGCAAAATAATTTTATTTTCCCGCAACACACACACAATAATATTTTGCCGCCCGCATCCGCATTCACCCATCAAATATGATCCCGGATAGTAACGTTAGGTTGTTAGAGCGGTCTTGCTACACATTAAATCTGTAAATAATTGAAAACAATAAACATACCCTTGCAAAAAATTATACAGCTGTACTGCAGTATTTTAAATAGGTTCAACTAATATATAAACTCAATAATTACATTTACAGCAATGAAATGTTTATTTTTATTACAACGCACTTAAATTAATTGACGTTCATGCATCTATTTTCATGTTGATGACAATGTCTGACATGATTTCAACAATTACAAATATTAAAATATAAATATTACTTCTGCATCACAATTCTTGAGTTTATTTGAAGCTCGTTGGGCATTGAATGGAGTGCGTAGTGTGCTAGCAACATGTCAAACGGGTCCGTTTATGTTGCATGGTTAATGGAAGCAAGGTTTCGGAGGTGTGAGACCCAGGCGCTCAGCGGCGCCCAGCGCTCATTAACCCGGCGAGAGCAGCCTTAACTCGGCTCGTCCTTCTGACGACTGCCGCTGCCTGGCAGAAGCCCCTCCCATGACGCAAATTCGCGTCTGTTGTGTAGTGAATGAAGCGAATGGATTCAATAAGTTTACGCGTCCAAGTTTGTGCGAACTGCACTATTTATTCGCGTCACTCGCGTCTGGTGTGAACGCAGCATAACTGTTATGTGTGCTAAACCGGAACTGAGATACCGCCAACCGGAAGTATGGAGTGTCATGGCGACGCCCACTAAGACTTGCAGGAAAGTTGTGGATAGAAATGAGCATTTAAAAAATAACAAAGAAGTCAAATGTTAAATAATTAAATAATTGAAATACATTTCTCACATACAAGTTACTTTAAATTTCTTTAAACGTGAGAATAGGATACTTTCTTAGAAATATTAAATAGTTTGATTAAATAATATCTGAAAGTCCATGTATCCTTAGGTGTCCGATCCACAAAAGGCTGGTGTGAGAAAGTGCTTGTGTTTGAGTGTGTGTCACTGGGCTGTGGGAGTGGGATAGTGGGCGGCAGGTGGATGAAGAGCATTGCATGCTGGTCTGTATGGAAATAAGATATAATTGCACAGTACGTTCAGCCTGCCTGTCGTTTCTAAAATTCAAAGGGAATTTGCATCATTATGTGCAGACTTTTCAGATATGCTAATGTTTTTTTTCTGGGTTTTTTTCTCAACGCTCACAGGCATCTTTCAGTGCAATTAGATCCTCTCAACTGACTGTGTAATCACACGATTTCCAAGCAGAAGGGGGGAGAAAAAAACACTTAAATGTTTCTGTTAACTTTAAATTACACATAGTGAAGGGCCCTATACAAAAGTCTCTGACAGTTTTTGTAATCATATCCAGAGGAAATAGTCCCAGGAAAATAAGTTAATTATATTTTAGAATTAATTATAATGTGTAATAGTTTAAATGACATGCATTTAAATTATATACTTTAAACAAAACTGGAGAATAAATAGAAAGTAGCATATCTTCATTCATAATCCTGATTCATAACTTACAATAAGCTATTCAGTCTTGTGTAGTCAGACTTTTGGCTAAATGGCATTTGATAAACATTGCAGTCTCTCCTGTCCAAGAACCATACACTGTTTTTACGTGTTATTCAGTAGTGGGTTTTACAGATGCATAATAATAGCCAGTGTGGAATTTATTTTTATTTATTTAAAAAATTGTTTAAACTATGAAGTGATAGTCTCTGCAAACCGTTGTACAAAAGGCTCAATGATGTGACACTCTTTTCTTTCCTTTCCATTTCATTTGTGTACACTCATATGTATTCAATGTGTAATACGCTGTTCCTTTTTGATTATTCCATGCGCATAACATCAGTCATTAAAATTTTTCAAACCTTATGAAACCACCATGATACTTTGTACATGTGTGTTAAACTAGATTTGTCCTTAAATTTATTGTGAACACTCACAGGAAGACAATCTCACTGTAAAATCGCTGCTGCATTAATTGTTTAAGTACAGTCAACTTGAAAGTTTAAGTAATTTTAACTCAACTTATGTTGATGAGTTAAAGCAATGTACAAACACATGTTGTCATAACTTATTGATCATACACTGTTTTGCTCCTGGGTATCTAGTTTGCTTGCCATACTTTGGCAATTTTACTGATCATTTCATCATCATCAAAAGCACAGCATTCCTTGTAAACGAAACCTTCTTTTCCCCTTATGGATTGATAAAACAACTGTTTGTTCTTTCTTTCAAATGTTTTGTAAAGCCAGCCAATCAGATTAAAGATTACCAGATCAAGAAAATGCTTGTATGCAATATGAATCAGATGGTAAGTTTGTGGGCAAAATTAACCTTGATTGAAGATAAACCTCCTGCATGAGTCTAATAGTGGTCGCACTACTGAGGTAAACAACCGCTTTTTTAAAATCCACGATCAGCATGGAAGAAAATAACAGCTTGTTATCGTATATTTATTTAAATGCTAATTCCTATTTTTTCATTCCTCAGACATCAGCTTCAGAGGGGATAAGGCATGCCCATAAACCCATTCCTTGCAAACCTGTACCGCCTCAGAAAATCTGAAAATGATCATTTTCTACAAAAGGCCATTGTGGGCTGCTTCTGTGGTAGAAATCAATGGTTCTCCCAAATCTCCTTGAACAAGGCTGATTGCGTGAGACAGATCGAAGAGCACAATAGACTTTCAACAACAGAACTGTGCTAGCCAGGGACTTGGATTTGTTGAGTTAAGGTATCTTTTCACGTTGTTTTTTAATAAAGAGAAAACGAATGGAGCAGTTGTTCATTCAGCCACATATCTGAACGTCTGCTCGTTTTGCATCGCGGTTTTCACCTCCCACACCAAGTCCTGCTTAATTATGGAACAGAACCGGTGGCCATTTTAGTTAAATGCTTTGAAAAGATTATTTGCTGTGGTCAATCATGTTGATGCCGTGCAGAATGCAGACGGAGGAAGCCTCGGACTTGCTGATGGTGCCGTCGATCTGTTGGACTGCATTGCTCATTTGGGTCAAGTGCACGGTAATCAATGATGTCTCTAGGCAGACGAGTCAAAGGCGATATTTCACTTTAGAGGAAAAAAGAACAGAGGAAGATCAAAGCCTGGCATGGAAAAGCGGTCCACTGGCCTTGGCTTTGAACTTCATGCTGATATAAACTGAGTCCATCCCTCCACTAAGAAAAAGAAAAAACTGCAGTCACGAAATAACAATAGTCACGCATGTCCGACAGCATGCTAAATAATAAGACTTAAAGGTTCAACCAAGAATTCTATCATTTACTCACCCTCTTTTTTACCTTTTTAAGAAAACGAACATTTTAAGGAAACTGCACGCTGCTCTTTCGTGTAAAATATCAGTTTGTAGTGAGTTTGTCAGCCTGAAAAAAAGCTAATTTGCTATTTTCGATGCTTGAGAAGTAATTTAGCTTTGTATGAGAAATTTAAGCCATTATAATGAGCCCGATCTCACGAAAATGCGTATAAATATAATACGCACTTTATGCCGTTTTATACATCCCAGGCTCATAGGAAATACGATACTCTGCCTACATTTTTGCAACACCCTAATTATGTTCCTCTAGGTACGTTTACCTGCACTTTTTGGGTGAAACGTCCACTGGAGGTGTTAAGTGGTAATATTTTTTCTCCCTTCCCAGACTGTTCTCATGAAATGGCGTATATATGACACGCCATTTCGTATGCCATTTTGGCGTGCTATCAAGACGCATAATCGCTTTTTAGCGTGTTTATCAATGCCGTTTCATTCTATCCCCCTACACTGCCCCTATTCCCAAACCTACCCATCACACACACACGCAAACACACAGCCCCTAAACCTACCCATCACACGAAACATTCTGCATTTTTACATTTTCAAAAAAAACTATTTAGTATGTGTATAAATCCATTTACTTTGTAGACACACACACACATATTCAGACACATTTTGAAAGTGTAACTCAAACCCTTCCCTAAACCTACCCATTCGAGTATTATAAAAAACAGGATATAACAGGCAAATACGACTGCATACATAATTTATTCAGAAAGTACAAATATTCCAAGTGTTCCGAGGCCAAACGATTGATTTGTGTGAAGAAAATCCCCAAAAGCGATCAGTAACGTCGAATCCATCCGCCAAAGATTATAATAAATTTCAAATATTGCCGCCGGAAGAAACGTCACATCAGCTTTGACAGCATTGGCTGTCGTGTGTCTCGTGACCAATTGCGTCATTACATCAGCTTCGATTGTAAAATGCCATTGGCTCTCGTGTGTCTCGTGACTGATCGGATCATTCAACTTGTTGTGTTCAACTTCATTTGAATCAGAAATATGAATGAACGAGTGCGTGTGTGTTCTGTTCACGAAGGGGCGCGATCATCATTTCAACGACTAAAACATGAAGATCAACTCTGTTCTTCACATGAAGATATCGTATGACTTCAGAAGACTTGGAATGCAACTTGAGTTAATACTTTTATACTGTTTTTTGGTCAGTTTTTGCAATAAATACACGTGACTGTACATTTATTTGCCTGTTACTGTTATGTGTTTTATATTGTTGAGAGTTGGTAGGTTTAGGGTAGGAGTGGAGTTAGTTACTCCAAAATATAAAATTATGCTATAAATATTAATTCTGTGAGATCAGTCATGGTGTCATGTTGTGCATCTGGAATGGAGAAAAAAATATTACCACTTAGCGCCTCCAGTGGATGTTTTACCCCAAAAGTGCAGGTAAACGTACCTGGAGGTACATAATTAGGGTGTTGCAAAAATGTAGGCAGAGTAAACTCATTTTGGCATATCCATTCCACGAAATGTCACACTCGTACTATTGATACGCATTACCATGAGATCGTGTTGTAATATTCCCCTCCAGTAAGTTGATAATTGGATTGAATCGTTGTAGAATTTTGAGTTGTGAATCAGGTGAACTAGTTCATAAAAAATAAGCAATATGTTTTTTTTTCTGTACCCCCCCCCCATTTTGAATTATCATTAAAGCTATTATTTAAAACATAAAATAAATCAAGGTATTACGTAAAAATCAAAGGTCTTTGAATGATTTCCACCTTTCTTTCTTTTATCCATCTCATGCTTTTTGCATGTTATTGTTAACAGCAGAGGCTGGTTTTAATTGCAGGGAGCAACAGTTTATAGGGTTTAATTGCAGCAGATTTCCTGAGTTGCTTTGTCCATTCTTGTCTACCTGCTGGTTCCATGTTCCACCCCTACCAACAGAAATAATAGTGCCTTTCATTTAAAAACCCTCTAACCACAACCGTGAGCTTTAGACAAAATGAAGGCCCCGCATTCAGAGTAGAACAAAGACATTAATGGCCACTCGTCCACAAAACGAGTTGGTTTTGTGGCGAGACTCTAAAGAGCACCAGCATCGGGAAAAAGAACCGTGATATTTTGCTCAAGCCCTGTGAATTGAATTGTGATATTTTGTGACATTTAGCAGTTGTCATTGTGTTGAGCACCTATGTGCTGAATACTGATAGATCGCGGGTCTGCTGACAGGATAAGCAAATGTGGCACTTAAAATGCAAACAGAATAGTAGGGGTGTTCGATTCCCGGCTGTTTGGAGCCGACTCCCACTGTAGGAGTCTATGGAATCAAATCCTCGAATCCCTTTACTTTACATCAAAACTTTGATTGCAGATTGCAAATTGCAGTTGATACACACTTAAATTATTTCCCCCGACACAAAGCCTTAAAATCCCCTTATTAAAACCGCACACTTTTATCGACTGTCCATTTCTAAAGTAAGCACAATAAATGTGTGACAAAGTTTCCGTGACAGCTCTCTGACTCTGCATTACGTCAGTGTCTCAATTCCTTGTTTCAATTTATTCACTCCTTGCTTATAGTTCACTCAACTGCATTCACTTTATAGGGTTTAAAGAATCAGTAATCAAGTGAGCGATTTCGAACACAGCAACAAGAGTCCATTCCTGTGCTGGAGTCGACCCTGACTCTGGGGCTATTCAGAGTTGAGGAATGGACTCTTTTTGAATTTCCTCCCCATCACTTCAGAATAGTTGAAAATTGAAAGCCGAGATTTCTGAGAACTGTCTGGTCTGTTAATGTGTGGTTTGCCCACAGAAATAATCAAGGACATACCGTACTCTTTTTTTTTCTGCAGGCTATTTATGGCTAGTCCATTAACAAGTGCAAGATTACAGTACATGCCGCTTTCTTTAAAGGGGACCTATTGTGCAAAATTCTCTTTTATAAATTGTTTGAACACTGATGTGTATCTGCAGTGTGTGAGAACAACCAGCTATAATTGTCCTGTTTGGTTGCAATATAAGATGAATGTGGGATCTTAATGCAAGTAGTTTGAGTATGTATTTACACAGAACTCAGGAACAATACACATGAGCAGAACAACCTAACCATACACTCTTAGAAGAAAAGGTGCTATATAGAACCTTAAAAGGTTCTATCGGCGCTATGTAGTTGGAACCCCTAAAAGGTTCACTGCAAAAAATGCTTTTCTTACTTAGTATTTTTGTCTTTTTTCTAGTCCAAACATCTAAACATTCTTAAAACAAGAAGTATTTACTAGACAAGCAAAATTAATTGTCTTATTTTGGGATTTCAAAATTAAGAGAGTATTTGCTAAGATAAGAATTTTTTTTTTTTTTTTTTGCAGTGTTCTATATAGAACCCTTTTTAAGTGCCAAAGGGGTTCTTTCTCGCATTATAGAACCCTTTAAGCATAAAAGGGTCTTTGGAGTATACTCAACTATATTTCTATATATAACCTTTTAAGGGTTCCGAATACGTAGCGCTGATAGAACGTTTTCTTCTAAGAGTGTATGCAACGTAGAACTGACATGAACTGAAAGAAACACAGGGCTTAAATACACAGCAAACAATAGGGGGTTAATTAACTTAACACCCTGATATAACTAAATCAATCAGTAACCATGAAGAGAAACAGGCATTGACAACTAATTAACAAACTGACAGCAGAAACACTAGAACAAATACAAACATAACACATACATCAAAACACACTTAGCATGTGAAAGAACTCCCACCATCTGTGGCCTTGATCTAGTAGCTTGGCTCAGCCACTATGGCCAGGGATCCAAACTTTTCTTGGGAGGAGCTCTGGGGTTATGAACTGGAGTCAGCTCTTGAGCTTGAGCAGACTCAGGACCTTTTCTCACTGGAATAGACTCAGGGATTTATCTCACTGGAACGGACTCTGGAATTGATTCGGGAATTTCAACCACTTTGCTTGGTGCTGGCTTACTGTCTTTCTCCTCACTCTCCACAATGGCAAAGGGGGAAAAATACCCATTCCACAAAGTCCTGGAAGCTCCCCGGAGTCCCAACTCTGGGCAGGTGTGCAGGAAAAATACACAGAGGCTGGTGTTATTGTAATAGATGAAAGGAACCATATCCAAATACCTCTCTGTGTGTGGTCCTCGAGAGACAGATCCCCCTGGGAGAGGAGGAGAATCTTCACCACTCCGAGATCCATATTATGGTCAGTTCTTCTGTCATGATTGGTTGCAAAAAAAGGATGAATGAATGATATAAATGCAAGCAGTTTGATTTACACAGAACTCAGGAACAATACACATGTCTGAAGTATCAGCAGTATATAAGGATCATAAGCAATACAAGGATGCAATGCTAGAGCTTTTATTTAAACAGGTCGTGTGCTGCGTTCACCCAATCAATGACACTGGCCCTGCAAATATGCAAATAATGTGAAATGTCAGCTTATGAATACTCAAGATTAATTGCTGAGCGGTGTGAAACATGAAACAAGATATTACCCAGGATTCAGTTTACCCGGGGTTTAGAATGTCCCAGTGTGAAAAGTTTTACATTTTAACATGCTATGAAAAAATATCTGTGGGGTATTTTGAGATTCACAAAACGTCTCAAACACTCTGGGGACATTATAGACAAGATTTTACATCTTGTAAAAAGAGGTTTAACAAAACACACTGGTGGTTTTATTTAAAGATGATGTCACAGAATCTTGCCGGACATAACAGTGTCAGGAATTTATTATAGTTCATGGGCAGTGTAATAGTAAAATCTCAAAGAGAGGAAAGCTGAAATGTAATTTAAAAGCTCTCTTATTTAGATCTGCTGCTGCTGCTTTGAGATTCCTGAGATTTGAGAAGCTTTTTAATATCCAGATTAATCACTGGTGTAGATAGGATTGTATGCATAAACACTTGATGGACCACATCAACCTACAAGAACACATAAATTATATTTTGCTTACTCAATATTGTTTCAGTACAAAGATAATGAACTTGAACGTGATAAAAATGTGTATTTCTTCATTTTCTTTGATGCTGTCAGAAATTAATTCCCATTAGTACCTGCAGTGTATAAAACAATGTATTTAAAAAATTGGTATTTCATTTGATGTGAGTAAATAAAGTGCTATATTAATGTTTTTTTTCTTTTCTTTTCTTTTTCTTTTCTTTTTTTTTTTTAATAAGCAAAGTAAAATAAGAGACATTTTGCCAAAATAGTAACTTTGGTATGTATAAGAAATCATAATTTAACAGGATGGCTTATAGTCAAAAATGTCACAACCTTTTGGAAACTTTATTGCTGAAAAGTCCAAATAAGCCTACAAATATTCAAGTTGCATTTTTATTATTACTTTTTTTTTTTATGTCACTTTGATTTGATTTTCAGTATTAGAAAGCAGCGTATCCTAGATATAAATTATATATATATATATATATATATATATATATATATATATATATATATATATATATATATATATATATATATATATATATATATATATATATATATATATATATATATATATATATATATATATATATATATATATATATATAAATGAATCTCCTCATTATTATTGGCTGGTCAAGACATTTATTAATGTATTTATTTATTTATTTATCTATTTATTTATTTAATTAATTAATTTAATAATACATTTTTACTTGACAGATTTTTTGTAAGTAACCGGAATCCGAAAGATTCCGAAATGATTTTACTGTGTACAAATTGTACAAATATGATGTTCTCTCAAGCAACAGCGTTCTGGCTTTTTACCGGTATATTCTGTGATGTCAGTGATCAGAAGTGATCTTTAAGCGCCACACCACTGTATTCATTCGCCCACATGAGGCAAAAAACTTTGCTTTCACTGCTTGTTCAATTTGACCCATTTTTTTTGACGTCTGACTGAAAGGCATAAGGGGATAATCAAACAGAATGAGTTTTTGCTCCTAAAAACACAAGACGTGCATAAAATCCAACCACACAGCCGCAATGCTGATGAATGGATAAGAAGGCTGGGTTTCGGACAAAGATGATCATCTTGCACATATTTACATAGAAAAACGATAAAAAAAAGTTACTGTAAATAGCGTGGAGTAATCACATCATCTCCATAATAACTTTGATTGCCCCAAAGCAGAATTCTTATGTTAGCAAGTACGTGAACATCTTATTTCTGCATTCACACAGAGCACATTATCGGTAAATTACTGGTAATTTAAAAATGTCCTATACTAGCAAATTGCCGGAACCAATTTACTGGTATTTTTGAAAAAGATCTGTTCACACATGATCTCTAACCGGTAATTTACCGTTAAAGACTGTGTATGAAAGGTGCTATTGTATACTTACCAAAGGCAGAACACTGTAGCAAGCACCCGGAACACTTTAGCAACTGCCTAGATAATAAGTTAGATGTCTATATAATTTGTAATGTGTTTCAAACTTCCAGGCAAGGCTTTGTCAAGTCGACATTTAAACTTTTTGAGTTTTAATTATTATTCTTATAGTCAGATTGCCTTCATAAGTTGCCAGGCAACTCTGCAAATGTAGGCACACAAAGAAACATCCCTTTACTGAATAATGTATTCACAGTATAACTAGAGGGAGCCTTTAGGAAGCCTTCAAAGTGTTAGTCCTAATTAAAAGTGCCTTGTGTTGAGATCTGCTGAGTTTGAAACATATCTGTTAAATGCTAAATTCAGCTGCAAGACTTTGGTCTTCACACTGCAGTCTTTATATCTGGCTCATATTTCACAGTGAATGCAAAATTATGCGAATGCATACATACAAGTTGGTAGAAATGAATGATAAACAACTTTCCTGAAACAAGTTGTTGTGAGTATTTTGATGTTTAAATCTTTAACTTTGCACATTCAGTGTGGAAAATCATGTGAATTTTTTTAAATATCCAGAAACATCTGAGAAGTTCTATTTAGGGTCACCCAAACATGTACATTCTGTCCATTATTTTTCATTTAAGCACACTCTCATGTCTGTGAAACACAAACAGTAGGGTTTGTGTTCTGGGTTCTGGAGCACATTGGTTTTCATTGTATGAAAAAGAAAAAAAAAGTATGTCCCACATTAGAAAATAAGTCATGACATGACGACATCATTTAATGTATTTGCTAGTCTGATGTGTATTGGTTTGATAGATACAGTTTAGCGTTTGGCCATTATACAAAAATATTTAAATTCTCAGTGCCATGATTGACCAATTAGAATCAAGTATTCAAAAAATTCAATTTGTAAATGTCTCAGTGAATGAGTTCCTGTTTGTAAATGTCAGCGCTCGCAACAAATGACATGCCATTGTTTAAAAAAAATGTTGCCACAACAGTATTTCAATTATAGTTTTGATTCTCCATTCTCTTTAGCTTTCATTACTATTTATTTATTTTCAGAGGATCATGTTATATATTCATGAGATTTTGAAATACAGAATGATTCCTCAGAAAGAATCTTGATATGTGGCCATATCTGACATAAGATTATGGCTGCATATTATTATTCATAACAGTTCTACAAATTATGTGATGTGATTTCTCTTTTCAGAGAATGAGTAAATGAAAACAAATGTTAATAGACATTTTCAAATGCAAGCAGTTTGCGGTCTTGGATGCACATGCGTGTGTGTTTGTGTCTTTGTACACGCTTGTCTGTGTGTCTGAGTTGATAAGAGAAAATGGTTGTGTATTTTTCACAGCTGGAACCCTTTGCACGCTGCATCCGACAGTATCACTTTGCAAACCATTCAAATCAAGTCACGCAAACACACTTTCGCATGCGCTGCAGCTGCATTTAATCAAAATCATTCATAATTCACACTTCTGTGTGTGACTCCTTCCCGTGAAGATAGAATAAAAACGCCATTTGTGATGAAACAACATTGATTGGCCAACATGGCTTTGAGCGGTCATTATGTCCATCTTTTACCCCAGTACAATTTCTGCAGTGTCTTTATAAAACGGTCGTGCTTGCTGTTGAAACTGGCTGTTCTGGCAAAGGGGTTTTATATATGAACGAACATAAGGACGGTGATTAGCTGGACTAGAACGATAGCGGAGCGATTTTTGGACAATTGCTGATGTCTCGTGTAGCTCATCTGCTTTTATCTAAATGGCTCATTCATGTTTCATTGAAATATCACAACCTGTACACACTGTCAAACTGATTTTAGTAACTTGAACATATCCAATAAGATTTGAAGGCAAAGAACTTAAATATAACAGAGGTTCTGAATTCATTAAATAACTCACACTTTTTTATTACCTCTGGTTTCGAGGAAGGTATTAGATTCTCTATAATACAGATTTACAGTGGAGGGCATGTGAACCCCAATGGGTACTTGGATTTTTTTGTCTGCTTTGATTTTCTACAGAAGATTAAGAAAATGAATCATGGTTAATTCTCTATTTATTGTAGTATTGCAGTCAGTTCCTTAAAAAAAAGCTATGCTAGTTTTAGGTTTGCAGTCTCACGTTTTAAACACATGAACCGTAAACACAAGGAATAAAAGTAAAGTTATAAACATGCAACAATGAAATTATTAAATAATGCAGCAACATTCCTCTAACAATGTTTGTACAAAAAGTGTTTTCAGTCATATTTTATAGGGGAGACATTGTAACATGGGGAGCTCACATGAGAAGTGGCATCATCTTGTAAGCAACATTCTACATTTTAGGACCAAAAAATATATTTTCAGAAAGAAAAGTCTTTTTTTAATATACATATTTTTTTAATCAAGATTATTTTTGTCTAGAAATCATTGTATTGTAGATACAGATATTTGGCGTGCATAATCTAAAGTATAGCTATTTTACTACTTCAATTTGATGTGTTGCATTTATGCTAACTTCAAACCTACATGCTAAAACAGTTACCGAAGTTATGGCTGTTATGGGTAAGGATAGTTGTAACAAGTACATTAAAAATGTTGCAACCAACGCCTTACAATAGTTGCGTTTACATGGAGTACTGTAATGGGTTTAAAAGTCCAATCCAAATGAAAATGTGCCATATAAATAAGACAAAAAAATAAAATCATAATTTGTTTCATTTGGGCCAACTAACCCAAGAGCGGGCCGGTGACGAGTGGTAATGAGTACCAGCTGCGTGACACACCAGTCTCGTCTCGCGGCCAAGTGAAAGGAGCATAAAAGGAGGAGCCAAGGCAGCTGAAGACGAGAGAGGACCAGGCCTGGATTTATGTTATTTTATGTTTTGTTATGTGTTTGTGGGCAGTCGTCCGTAAGGGGCTGCCCGCGGTTTACTTTCGTTTTGTTTATTTAATAAAAGTTGTTGAACGTTCGCCGGTTCCCGCCTCCTTCCCATCTACGAACTTTATTACACATATATTACATGATTATGTGTATGTGTCTAACAGAACATACCTTAGCACGCTGTCACAGACTGGAGAATCTCTTATTTGTTGGTTCATTGCGATTCGGGTTCAAACTCCCAGGGCTTGCAAAGCCCAACATCCCGGAGGTATGTGTTTTCCAGACGGGCTACCAAAACATAAGCACGTTGGCATTCTGGTGAATCTCAAATAATGAAATAACATTAATTTCTTGATCTGCGTTGTGTTTGAAAAGCACGCACGTGTGTGTGTGTGTGTGTGTGTGTGTGTGTGTGTGTGTGTGTGTGTGTGTGTGTGTGTGTGTGTGTGTGTGTGTGTCAATCACAAAAATCAATCACAGGTGGATGCAAGATAAATTATTGTGTTTGTTTGATAAATACGTTTTTGAGAGCCATGTCAGAGAATTATTCCGGCCACTTTCAAAACAATCCCTCCCGTAAACTGACAAGGAAGTTGAAGCTCAATAAATATGCAAATCTTCTCCAATACTAACTGTGGGCGTTTACTTACAAGTCTCCAGTGCGGCACGCCCATCAAAACCCAGCGTTCAGGAGAAAGCCTCAATACCAGTGCAGAAAATAGCCTATTACTTATTAATGATGATTTTTTTTTAATTTAAAAACCATGCAAACCTCATACGTTGACCTCAGACAAGAGGTGGACAAAGTACACAACTCTATTACTTGAGTAAAAGTAAAAGTACTACTGGTCAAATATTACTCTGTTACAAGTGAAAGTTGTAAAAATAGATTTTTACTCAAGTAAAAGTACAGAAGTATTTGTTTTCAAAAGTACTTAAGTATAAAAGTAAATTTCCTTTTTTATGCCAATGCATTATTTTATTATTGTTGTATGCACACTGTCATCATGGTTAAAGTCATTCAGTGATGCTCCATCTGACGTACTAGCATACGACTAACTTAAACTAATTTAAATACTTGTATAAAAGTTACAAAGACCTTTACAAAGCTGCTGTCACTTTAAGGCCGATTGCACGGATCCAATACACTGATACTCATCTGATATTCTCCCAACTTTACCATTCTCTTTCTCCCAGACGTTTATATTTTTAATATTTTATAAGACACGCAGCAGGTGTATGCCAACTAAACTAATCTTGATTTTTTTTTTTTTAACTGAAACTTTCAAAGTATGGCTAAGGGTGCACACACTTGTGCCTAAGAACCGTCGTCTTCCATTTTGCTATGAACAGATCAGTGTTCAAAAAAAGTTGGGGAAATCAATGTATATGACCCTATAAGAGTGATTACTGACAGACTGTCTGAAACCACAACAAAAAAAAACCTTTTAAAGAAGGAAAAAATCATCATCTGACTTTCAGAGCTGCAACAGAAACGTCTTTCGACCTGTATAGAAATGTAGTGGAGTAAAAAGTACAATATTTGTCTTTCAAATGTAGTGAAGTAAAAGTCATAAGTTTCCAGAAGAAATAATACTCCAGTAAAGTACAGATACTCAAAAAGTGTACTTAAGTACAGTACTCAAGTAAATGTACTTAGTTTCTGTCCACCTCTGTGCAAAAATAAATAAAAAAGCCAGTTCATGACACCTTTATGTTTTTAATAAGACTAAGACAAAACTCTTTTATTTTAGTTATGTATACTGTTTTTATGTCTATGTTCAGTTTGTAGAAAAGAGTTCAAGTAGGTCACACACAGTCTCAGTCAGAAGTTCTAGAAGCTCATATGAACACTAAATTCTGAAGAGACTCGTGTGAAATACAGGAGAGAAGCCAGTCAGTTGAGTTTGTTTGTTACAGTGCTTGTTGTCTTTCAATGCAAATGATAGTTCATTCTCAGAAAGTAGAACTGAAATTACTTTCATTACAAGATGAATAGTTAAAGCATTTCAAAATATTTTCCAGACTATTTTTGCAGTCATCAATCTTGTCATTAAGGACATTAAGTCTCGTTTCATTCTCGTGAACCAAATCTCATGTTTCATCTCATGAGCTAAGTGTCTTATCACATCCCTTTAGTAACAAGTAAGTAGTATCAGTAACCAAGAAAAATAACTAGTGGTTGGAAAATGGGAACAAAGGAAACGGGTACGGAAGCTACTGTAAAACTAAACATAGTTAGTCTGCAAAAGTTAGCAAAGTTACTTATAGTTAGTAGTAGAATGTCTAAAGTGGACTATCAAAATAAAGTTTTACAAGACGCATCTATAATATTCTTGCTGCACAAATCATAGTTTCAATGTCTTAAGTCACAATATGGACATCTAATCGAATATAGTTGTTGTGTTATTTCTGGCCAATTCTTGTGAATGCTGTAGGTCATTCATGCATTTACATTTCTTGTTATGTCAGAGTTAGATATTGTCTGTAATATATTTTGAGTGCAATTTCAAAAACAATTTTTAGCAGCAGCACCTTTCTTGTGGTCTGTTTGTTATAAAGATGCTGTTGGGGAACAGGTTGTTATGATATATTACAGTTAACACATTTTCGTGTTTTGGGAAGCCCAGCCTTAGGGCCTGTAGTTTAATTTGGCAAACACAGGATTGAAGCTCTAACGAACCTTCTGAGGGCCTGTCATGATATCAGATTTATGTTATTGTGGCCAAGAGTTTCATGATAACGGTATTATGGCAATATCTACAGAAATAAAAATGTATGATATTAAATAATGCAATCAGTCAAGTTCATCTTATTTATTTAATCATTTTTTAATAATTAGTTTCTTTTTGCAAATGAATCACACATGAGTGTAATAGGCAGAGAGAGAGTTTATAACCATTCCGTACATTTGTAGTGCAGTAATAGCTACACACTTTGTTGTTTGGGTTTTTTCTTCTTTTTTTTCCCCTCTCATTATATGATGGGTGGCAACCAGCGCTAAAATGCAATAACAGATGGATTTTTAGTCCCACTTTAGGGTGCAAATCTCACTCTAAACAAACTAATAACTGCAGATTTTGCCTTTATAAACTCTTAATTACTGCTTATTAATAGGTAGTCAAGTAGTTGTTAAGTTTAGGTAGGGTAGGATCCCAGCAAGCATTTGACTGCCTTGGTTAACTATATACCTGATTTAGTCCGGCTATGAGTAACCGCTAGGGTCTAGATTTCTAGGCTACATTTGGACTATGTTTGGATGGCTATTAGATGTCTTTTAAACACAAAATTGCTTGCTGGGATTAAGGGATATAGAATATGGTCATGAATTAATATTTGCTTATAAACTGCTAATAAATCTTACATGCGTCCTTATAAGCAACTAGTTAATAGTGAAAATTTGACCCATGCATGTAATAATATTAAAATGTCATTATTTAATTTTGAAATATCATAGTTATCCTTAATGTCAGTATAATCACCTAAGAGACAAATCTTGTTTGTTAAAATTACAAATATTAACCACAATTTTTCCTCAGTTTCTCTCTTAGTCAGTGTTTTGCAACCGTTCGACCTTTATTTCTACGGTGTGTGCATATCAGGGAGAGGGGAGATATAGGTGAAGAAATGACCAGGTGCTGAAGGCCATTGCTGAAGCCATTGCTGCAGGAGTCGAGTGAGCCAAGTACTCATGCCTATCCAGAAGTAAGAAAGCCATTATCTTCATCAGAGCTGGAGAGCAGCCAAGCCCAGATGCAAAAAACATCTGTAGGCATCTTGGCCACTGCGAGGGACTGGCAGCTGCTGGTGGACCTGGAGAAGCAACTCAAGTTCCCCAACCACATTGTGACCACCACCTTAAGAACAGACATTGTTCTCTTGTCTGAGTCCACCAAACAAGTGGTTCTGTTGGAGCTGACAGTCCCTTGGGAAGACCGCCTGAAAGAGGCCTTTGAAGGGAAGCTCGGCTTTCTGGGGACTGAGGGACTGGTCAGCGAGTGTCGACAAGCATGGAGAGCAAGGTTTCTCCCAGTTGAAGTCGGAAGTAGGGGATTTGCAGCCCGATCCTTGTTCCGAGCCTTAGTCTGTTAGGCACTGATGGAGAGAGGAGGAGAAGAGCCATCTATAGCACCACTGAAGCATCAGAGAAAGCCTCAAGATGGCTATGACTCAAGAGAGGAGTTCCATGGGGGCAAAGTGGCTAGATTATCCAACTGGATAAAAGCTGGGGTCTGATCAGCCTCAGCTGGGTCGCCTGGATGACGGTGTATGATGTTGAAAGGCCCGAAACACCCAATGATTCCTGGAACATCACTGAAGTGTCCAGTAGCATCATTAGATGTACTTGCACATGCTTAAAGTTGCATAGCAGTCATTTACTCAGATGCCTAATTTTGGCTAAATTTGTATGCATTATTGCATGTTATCCTATATGGAGAAATTATTTTTATCACATTATTCTATATTGTACACTAACCTAAAGAGTTATAAGGAGCACCATACTGATACTGTATTTAACCCTTGTTCTACTTCAGAACTGCCTTAATTCTACATGGCATTGACTCAATAAGGTGCTTAAAGCATTTTTTCAAAATGTTGGCCCCTATTGATAGGATAGCATCTTGCACTTAATGAGATTTGTGGGATGCACATCCAGGAACGAAGCTCTCATTCTACCACATCCCAAAGATGCTCTAATGGGTTGAGATCTGGTGACTGTGGGGGCCATTTTAGTACAGTGAACTCATTGTCATGTTCAAGAAACCAATTTGAAATGATTCAAGCTTTGTGACATGGTGCATTATCCTGCTGGAAGTACCCATAGAGGATGGCTGCATGGTGGTCATAAAGGGATGGAAATGGTCAGAAACAATGGTCAAGTAGGCCGTGGAATTTAAACAATGCCCAAATGGCACTAAGGGCCTAAAGTGTGCCAAGAAAAAAATCCCCAGACCATTATACCACCACTACCACCACAAGCCTGCACAGTGGTAACTGCACTCATTCTGTTTACGCCAAATTCTGACTCTACCATCTGAATGTCTCAACATAAATCGAGACTCATCAGACCAGGCAACATTTTTCCAGTCTTCAACTGTCCAATTTTGGTGACCTCGTGAAAATTGTAGCCTCTTTTTCCTATTTGTAGTGGAGATGAGTGGTACCCGGTGGGGTCTTCTGCTGTTGTAGCCCATCCACCTCAAGGTTGTACGTGTTGTGGCTTCACAAAAGCTTTGCTGCATACCTCGTTGTAACGAGTGGTTGTTTCAGTAAAAGTTGCTCTTCTATCAGCTTGAATCAGTCGGCCCACTATCCTCTGACCTCTAGCATCAACAAGGTATTTTCGCCCACAGGAATTCCACATACTGGATGTTTTTCCTTTTTTACACCATTCTTTGTAAACCCTAGAAAAGGTTGTGCATGAAAATCCTAGTAACTGAGCAGTTTGTGAAATGCTCAGACTGGCCCATCTGGCACCAACAACCATGCCACGCTCAAAATTGCTTAAATCACCTTTCTTTCCCATTGTGACATTCAGTTTGGAGTTCAGGAGATTGTCTTGACCAGGACCACACCCCTAAATGCATTGAAGCAACTGCCATGTGGTTGATTTAGATAATTGTATAAATGAGAAAATTAACAGATGTTCCAAATAATCCTTTATGTGAGTGTATATTTAAACTCTTTAATGCATGGGTCTTTAGCAACATGGATCTATATCTAACACGGACGAATCACTGCCTGTCGTGATAATATAAAACTCTCCTGAATAAAATTAAATA
Organism: Pseudorasbora parva; assembly: GCF_024679245.1. Lineage (NCBI taxonomy): Eukaryota > Metazoa > Chordata > Actinopteri > Cypriniformes > Gobionidae > Pseudorasbora > Pseudorasbora parva. Next base: position 11,517,823 of record NC_090186.1, on the reverse strand, counting down.
TATATTTTTTTACCTTTTGGATCTTTTAAGGGTTCAGTTTGAGCAGATGTTGTATCATCATCACTGTCCTCATCAGATCTCATTTCCCAGTATATTCAGCATTGCCTCATATTCATCTGAAACATATTGTCAAAACGAATGTTTTCAACATCTTCAAAACCATTATTTTGATCGCTGACAGCTTCTTCACCAGTTTCACCATCAAATGACCATGACAGTAATTTTTGATTGTGCTCAGTATTTGCTCTGCACTAAATCGCTGAGCCATTTCAAATTTTGCAGATTATTGTTTAGTTTTCAGTCTCCAGTGGCTATGAGCGTAATGTCACTTCATCATTGTGTGTCAGATATTGCCACCTTGTGGAATAAAGGGGAACTGCACTTATGCTGTCATTATTGATTCAGTTATTGTAGTGCAGAAAAAAAAATACTCTTACACAACTTGGGTCATTAGCGACCCTATACAATGAAAAAAGAATGGAACATTTTTATATTATATTATATATATTTTTTCATGTTATATTGTTTATAATGAAGTGATTGAGAAATACTAAGAAGGTTGATGATTAACTTTAAAGAATTCATGAGGAGGAGGGTAGTGAATGACGTCCCAGGTCACTAAAGACCCGAGGTATGCGTTTAAGGGTTAATTTATCATGCTCATTTCCTATGCACCTATGTTTTACATATAGATTAACTTTGCAATAAGATATGGGTCAATACATCATCGTTCCCTCTTACAAAACATGTTTTGTCCAAACCCTGATTCACTTTGGTAAGCCTTTTATAACTGTTTCTATTTTAGACAGGGCAGAATGTTTTTTTTTGTGGGGAACTGTGTACATATGGCACTTGTCCAAGCATGTCTCATCATATCCGTAAACAGAAAAGAGTTTTAGCAAATATTTGCCATGTGTATGGTGTGGGAGTGGTATAGATTAGTTATCACAGTGAGCAAGGTTGACATAGGTACGATAAATCTCAAACCTACCAGGAATCCAACACAGCGACAAACAACAGCAACAACAAAACAGAACAGAGCTTGTAATAAAACAAGAATCAACTCCTTTTCGGAGTCGGCGTGCATTTTAAAATGTAAAAGCGGAACATTTTTATTTGATAGAATATTTTATAGAACATATAGAGCTTCATAGAACATTTTAGTGGTTGCCATCTTGAGATCATTTTATGGAATTTTAATTAATTGTGTTCTAATATATATTTTTTATTTTAAATAAAAGTGCTGAATTAAACAGCTTGTTAACATATTTTATCAAAATAAAATAAAATAACCTGTCAAAAACAAAGGAAACTCTTTATTCTATATGTTTCAATCTTGCTAACTAGTAGCTAATTAACATGATTATGGTATTGGCTGTTTTTAGTAAATATAAAGCACATTTCAATACCTTATTCTGAATGACCTTATTCTAGGTCCCTTAATCCTACCCAATGCCTAAACTTAAATGCTACAAAAAATAACTTACTATTAATAAACAGTAAATTAGGGGTTTATTTAGGCAAAATGCATAGTTAACAGTGAATATGTGTTATTAATTACAGCTGAAATATGATGTATCTATGGTATTTATGACATTGATTTTACATGAAATGTGGCCTTGCAATAGTTTTCACACTTCAATAGTTCACTAATGATATCCGATGAAGCGTGGGTTAGATGAGTGCCTATAAATCTCTTCCTCTCCTTCCTCTAGTGGCAGTTACAAATCTGCTCAAGTATCCTGTACTCTGTAGCATGTCAGTCACAAGTATTTCGAACGGTGATTAGACCTCAAACCAGATGATCTATGAATGCAGCACGTTAAACTCAAAGACAAGATGCTCATGGTGTTTTGAGATGCAAATAAATGAGAAGACACTGATTCAGTAGCGCCTTGATAAACATGGCTACCTGCTTAAATCGTGCAGAGCCTGTTAATTACAATGATTAGCCACAAACACCTCACCACTGAGTAATTAATTTAGAACAGGAGTTGTTGACATCGGGACAGCTCATTAACATAGGGAATAATTGTGGCGTTGCGGGAGTATCTGCATTTCATTTCCTTTGAATAGTCAGAGAAACAAAGAAATGTTTTAGTAAACCCCACATACAGACAGTCTTCTTTTTTTATGTTTTGCATTAACAAAAAACTGGTGCATTTCTAAATAGGGCTGTGAAACTCATAAAGAGTCTCAGAGGAAGAAAGCGAAGTTAGAATAATTTCCCAGCTGTCCATTTTTCATGTTATGAAAGACTAAACTTTAAATTCATGCTTTAACTCTATGATGTATTATTTATATTTTAAGATCCTCCGAATTATATACATCAGTGTACACATTTTACTCTTTACTAAAGCCTGTTCTCAAAACACTGTGTGATAACAGATGAGAGGTTATTGTACAAGACAATGTTTTGAGCTCCAGCCAGCCTGTAAGTGCGTAGTTTGTTTCTCACCTAAGCTTTTATGTTGACAAGATTGGAGAAAGCAAATTAAATGGATACAGAAATAAAGAAAAGTAAGAAAACATTCCCAGGCTGCCAGTAAACCAAATTATATAAGCACACATAAAAGTTTTTTTTGAACCATTGTAAAAGTAAAACTAGAAATCATTTTAATTAGAAAGAAGCTTTTGGACCCTAAACTGAACATAATATAGCCCTATCTGGCAGAAGAAGAAAAAAATATTTTCACTGTCAAAGATATGACGCAGAGAGTCTTAGACACAGAAACAAGCACACTCAAAACACAACCATTTCTGGGTTATTTGGCAACCCAGTGCTGTGTAGATATCGGACAGCTTGTTGGGTTTTATACATTAAACCATTTGCTGGGTTTTCTCATGCAGGGCATGCAAAATTCAACCCTTCACAAGAAATTTTTCAGACAAACATTTACTTTCTTTGCCCAAAATGGCAAACTGCTGGAATGTAACACTTATTGTCAAGTCAAGTCACATATATAGCGCCAGTACAGACTGTTTCAAAGGAGCTTCACAGTGTTGAACACCAAAATAATGCAACAGAATTTGATTCAGCGGTACAGCCGCTCCGGAGAAAGCGGTGATGTCATCAACTTGTTTCAATTGCACAAAAATAAAGTTTATATAATACTTTTCTTACTTAACTATTTTTGTCTTGTTTCTAGTCAAAATATCTAATAATTCTTACATTAAGAAACATTTACTAGACAAGTAAAAATGATTGCCTTGTTTTGGGAAAACATAAAAAAATTAATATAAGACGTTGTTGGTCTTTATAAGACTATAAGCAAAATAATTTGCCATTGGGGTAAGAAAAATAATCTTGTTTTCTATTTGAATTAAGATTATTTTGCTTACCCCATTGGCATATTATTTTGCTTATTTAAGAATTTTTAGATGTTTGGACTAGAAACCAGACAAAAATACTAAGTAAGAAAAACATTTTTTGCAGTGGTGGGCAGATCGGTGATTTAGCTGTTATAGTTATTTTGGTTTACTAATTAGATTAATTTGGATATTTTAGTTGACAATTTGAGTCCCCACCTGAGCAAGCCAATCCAAAGGCGACAGTGGGAAGTAACCAAAACTCCATCATGTGGCATAATGGAGAAAAATAAACCTTGGGAGAAATCAGGCTCAGTCGGGGTTGCCAGTTCTCCTTTAGCCAATTAACAAGCAGCGTATTATTATGATCTTGGCGACTTAGAGGTCAAAAGTCATGTTAGATCGGAATATTTGAAGGATCAGAGGCAACACACCGAAGGAGGGTTTATTGAGGATGATGTCGATATATAAGCATACTTATCGCTTAACACAATCAATTTGGTTTAAATAGCCCTATATTTCTGACTAATCCATTTACAATTCAACCTCACAGCAACATTAAATTAAAGTAAAATTCAGTTTAAAGAAGACATTTCTCCTTTTTATTCATGAGATAACATGAAAAATGTGCCATGCATAGTGGACGATTTCTACCAAGTTTTGGTAGGACAGCGATGATGCGTCGTGTTTCTGCCCTAGTCGCCCTTTGGGAGGTCAAACTTCCTGATGGCGCTGGTGCAACGTTTGGCTAGCGTTCCCAGCAGATGTTAGCTATGACTTACTTGTAAAAAACAACAAAAAAAAGGTAAAATGTGATACTACAGGCATTTTCCTCTTTGTACACTAAAAATGTGGTAGGAATACAATGCAATACAAACCTTAATTGCATTCAGGCATTTCTCCACAGGAAGTTTTCTCAGAACAGAACACAGAAATTGAAAAAATGTATCCAGTTTTAACCGGTTTGGGACAGACTACCCAACATTGGATTACATTTACCCAGCGATGGATATGTGATAACCAAGCAACTAAGCTACAGAAAACTAAGCACTGAGTAAAAATATTAAAAATAACCCAATAAAATGACCCAGCAGACTGAACCCAGCTTTTATGTAAAAAAAAAAAAAGAAAGAAAAAAAGAAGAAGAAATTCCAAAAATTACCCAGCATTTTAGAGAAGATTTTTTGAAGATTTTTGAGACTGAAGTAATACATTCTAAATAGTAAAACATGATGATATGAAAGCCCTAAGCCCTATTTATTTGTCGGTCTGTCTGTATATCTATTTTAAAACTCTGAAACAGAAATGGGTTTCCATACTTTTGTGCCACCATTTATCTAACAATTTTCTCAGTTATCTAAAATGTGTATAGGCTATATATTTATATTAATAGGCATCTGACACATTTATATAATTCTATTTGAAAGGAATGCATGTATTATGGATATGTTTGTAAGTTGTTTATGTATGTCTATATTCTCATTTTCACTGATGCCTTTCATTTTCACAGTCATTTCTGTATTGATTGAATGCTTTGGCAATATTAAATAGGGAACAGTTATGCCACATTTATGCCAATAAAGCCAACTGATATGAGTAGAGAGAGGTAGACATTTAGATTCAGTGACACCGACATACAAGAAAAGAGACATGATTTATGCTGTCTCTAAGGCTCTGCGTTTAATAGAGTCCCGGAAACTAAGGGGAAAGAAAAATCTGCCCATCTGTTTTTGTTTTGCAGGTAAGATAATTAATAATACGTTGATTTAATTAGTTTAGTGCTGAAACAAAATAGGCACAGGATGACTTCTCAACCCTGGAGAACTGCGGATAACCCGAGAGCAAAAGTGGGAAAAGTATGGGAGAAAGAAAAACTATCAGAAATGATTATGAATCCAGCTGGCGTTGTTGTTATTGATTTTCCCATCTTCTCTTGGCTCATAAACAGTGTAGTGAGAGTCGCTCAGCCTGAGCTCGCAGCTTACCGACAGATCTGGGATCAACGGCCACAAGGAGATCGATTTTGCCACGCAGATTTCAGTCCCGCTTAACCAACGCTGGCGTTACGAGTACTTCACTTTAGGCCATCATTCAGCTTGCAAGAGCTGCTGAAGCACCATGGTCCAAAGATAAATGTGTTTCTGGAATAAAGAACAGAAAGTTAGCTATACATTTCCTGATGTGAAGGGTCTCTCTGGAATCATGATTTAGCTTATTGTTGGCCGTTTTAGAAAAACTTGAAACACATAAGAATACATGAAGATAAGGTGAACTTGGTTGACTCTTAAGGCTGGAATACATTTCATGACTTTAAAAATCTGAAAAAAAAAAAGGATAAATGGTTACAGAGAACTAAACAACTGAGGATCATACAGACTTTCAAATCATTCTTAACACAACAAACTCACACAAAAAATCATGCCTTGTTGCTAGGAGATGCATCCCAGATGAAAAAAAAACAGGGATGTGCAAGAGATGACCCCAGTAGTTGTTGTAGTGAATAAAAAACAGGCATTTGGATGCGTTCTTGGGTGGTAGACATGGTCAATAGAGCTCCGGAGGTTGATGTCACGCAGCCTAAGTGTCGCCATTTTGGCAGGCAGTCAGGGGAGCGCTAGAGTGGCTGTTGCACTGGTATCTATAACATCATTTAAAACCTGACTGTTTAAACCTTACTATTCAACATGATGGACAGCTCATGTGCACCAGGATGCCAGAACAAGTGGGAGAAAGCAAATGGGAAATCATTTTATTGTAGTAAGTGGTTGAATTCCGTGAATTTCAGTTTATTCTTCATTCTTAAATAACGTTACTTTTGCCTCATGTAAATAATGATAAAAAATATTGCAATACTTAATCATGAATAACGTAAGTGCTTTTATGTATAACATCAAGAAAGCCTATTTGAAACCAAATTAAGGATCAATAAATAATTACTGAAGAAAAAAAAAAGTGCGCTATTTTGGTTTGTGTTAACCTAACATAAAGATAATTTATTCACATTTCTATTTCTATTCTATTGTTTCCATGGCTGCGAGGTAACAATTGCGGACCTATTATTTATTTTGTAAATAAAGTGTTGTGCTTCACTCGTGTCATAATATTCACGTAAAACAGTATTTACATACAAAAAAACTATTGTTTGGCCGAACCCTGCCGGTGCTACTCTACCACCACGGTGGTGTGGTTGTCATGTTCACCGGACACTGATACAGCCCTAGAAACTCAAGCTGGCGCCAGCTGTTCTTGCCTACCAAAATGGCGTCATAAACAGAATAGGGAGGGGGAGAAATCCAAGTCTTTAACAGTCTAAAAAGCTCAGTATGCAAGAGACAGCAACCCCCCAATTTACTTTTATATTTGTATCGTATTTTATTGCAATATGGTTGAAAGAGGACAGCTTCAGGTTCTGTTCCAAAACCTGCACACACACAAAAAAAAGTGTACCATTTACATGGAAGAACTCATGTTGACGTATACATTCTATGTCATTGCACACTCTTATTATTTTTACAAATTGTTTGGAGATCGGGCTCAGAAAATCTTCCATGCATACTGAATGATTTCTACCACCTGTTGGTAAAGCACTTTTAAAATGAAAATGGCATGAAATTACCATCATAACCAGTAGATGGCTGCAGAGGACCACTCCTTAGCTCATTTACCATTTTTCTTTAAATTATGAAATTATGTGGTAAAGTGAGAAAAGAGCGCCCACTTTAAACTACACACTGCACTACATACAAGCTTTGGTTTAATGATGAGCGGATTTGCCAGTGTGTAGGTCTCAGCCAGATAATTTGGACTAAAACAACTCACTTTTACCGGGACATTTTTTTCTTTCTTTTTCTGTGTAGTTCAGTTTATGGAAGTCCCCATGACTCCAAATCGAAACGTTCCACAATGAGAGTGACAGATTATTTATGTTGTCTGTTATTGTAATGTAACAATTAACATTTCTAGTAAAGTGTGTGATGGATATATACAGAATATCCTGTCCACTTGAAAAGGATGATAATAAAACATTTTTTTTTGTCCCGAGGTCAAAGCTCTGGGCTTAACCCGAGTAAGCCTGTGAAAGTGTGTAAAATGATTAAAGACGGAGAGAGAATATGTCAGCATCTTTGAGTCCGCTGGGATAAGCCTGTTAACCCTGACCTCTGATGTAACAACCAGAAACCACTCTGAGGCCAAACTCTCTTTATATATACATTAATGTCATTATCAGCAAACAGGGTCACAATGGTTCAGCACGGACTGTGGTGAGAGACATACTGTATTAATGAAACGCTCAGGTGTCAAAACATTTAGCCTAATAGTCATCACATTCTCCATTAAAAGAAATAAAATGGGAAGAAAACACTTTTTCTCAGTGAGGGGAAAAATTATTTAGAGTATGGCAGGAAGTATGAGATCAATAGTTGGAGAACTTGACTTAAAATGCAATGAATACTTTATAGTTATTAATTCTTGTTCAGCATAGAAGAGATAGATACAGAGGATGTGCATGTTATACTAATGGTTTTTTCAGACTTAAGGCCCATTTACACCAAGGACGATAACTATAGAGATAACGATAGTTCTAAATATCGTTCTCACTATTAAAGAGTAGCAGAGTTCACACCACAGCTATAACGTTAACAATATAGAGAAATAATATCGTTGGAATCACTTTCAGAACGATTTTATCCAGCTGATGAATGATAAAAACATTGTCAGCCAATCAGAATCCATTCTGCTGTAACAAGCTCAAATATTTAAAGCTGCAGACAAGCATGTGCTTAGAATAAACAGAATGATACCGTCCTTGGTGTGAACAGGCCTTCATACTCCTTGAAATATTCTGTGAAATTGGAAGTGTCATTTAGATCTGATCATCTACAGAGAACTTTATTCTATAAAACCATGTAAAATTAATTTAATGTTTTGCCCTGATTGTGACACAAAACCTAGTGAGCTGTCTATCTAGGCACAACACTATCACTTGACCAATTTGTACGAATTTGTACGTTTTGTCTAAACCCCAGTGACGGATAGGTTGAGGGGTGGGGGTTTAGGTAAAAAAAAAAAATAATAAAAATTGTGTACTGTGCTAATTAATTGAGATTTCTTACAACTCTTACAGGTTGTTGGCCTTGTCTGTTTCGTTGCTTCTATTACTCTCCCCTTTTTTGTAAGTCGCTTTGGACAAAAGCGTCTGCTAAATGATTAAATGTAAATGTAAATGTAGGTAGGTAATTCGTATGAATTCATACGTATTTGGCAACTCGACAAATACGTACAATTTAGCAAACATGTAAAACGTGCGAATTACCGTGAGATCAGGTCGGTAGGCACTATTTTAAGATGACATCTCACTGTTCAAAAATATAGTAATATTGTGTAATTTTAATAGTATTAATAGCATTTTAATAGCGTCAAATACGCATTTTAAAAGCTAAGGCTGGTTTTAGATGAGTTTGGTTTCAGAGCCAACGCTATCTCACGACCTATTTATACGTATCTGTACTCGGTTTTGTCTGTACTGCAGTGACGGGTAGGTTTAGGGGCTGGGTTAGGCGTAGGTCAATCATATGGAATCATACGATGGGCAACTCATCAAATACGTACGATTTAGCAAATATTTAGCTGTGATTGCACAAATTTGTATGAATTAGGCACCTCGTAAAATACGTACGAATCGCCGTGAGATAATGTTGGCAGAGCATATTGCAACAAACTCAGAAAAAAAATATTGGTAACACATTACAATACGGGTGGACTAATATGCATTAATTTATGCTTAATTAATACAAAGATAATCATGAGTTAATGTATTACTAACCCATTTATTAATGATTACTGCATCAGCAACTAATGAACTTTCAACATGATTAATATATTAAGTAATCATTAAATTGTTATTAGTTAAATGTAAAATTGTATTAACTAATAATGTAATGTGTTAATTACCATAACTGGTCAAAGCCATGGATTTCAACTTCCAGTCGTCTGCTTTAAATAATCATTAATTAATGATATATAAAGGTATCATTATGTTATGACTTTACTTGTTGGGGCACATGACTATTAACTAATTCAAAATTTATTCAAAACCCATAACCACAATTACATATTACTTAATCAATTAGTTACTCATGCCCCCCCCCCCCCCCACACACACACACACACATCTCACCCACTTTTTAAAACAAAGTTACACCACTGTTGATATACATAAAACGTTTTTAAATAATTCATGTGTCAAATAAAGCCAGAACTGTTGCACACTGTACATGTACCAATAATAACTTTTATCGTTATTATTGGTTACTTCAATAACACAAACTTAAAAAACAAAACAAAACAAAAAAGCACCGCGAGATCATTCCAATATGCATAGGTCAGAGAGCACCTGTCCATCAAAAGCTCTTTATCCAATCAGAGTAGATCACTGTTAAGCCCGCCCCCACTAAGAGGTTTGTGTTAAAACAACAAATGAAAAAATGAGAAACGTAAGCGAGATCTTTGGCAATGCATTTACAATCCATGATTTGAGAAAAACAAATCTTTGAAAAACACTAACAAAGAACGAAGCATACTGAATATCCTGTTACATTTGTGAGACTAAGTTCATTTTTTTTATTTTTCAATGTGTTTTTCTTATTTTGTAAAGGCATATTTTTGATAGTTTCTGAAAAAGTTTTGTTCAGTTTTATTGAGACAAATGTAATTCCATAGCGTTTCTTTCATTCCACTGCCTCATGTCTTGTTTTTTAATGTTTTATTTCACTGCACCATGTCTTCCATTTTATTGATGTAAAAACTGTGTGAATGTCTTAGAAGGCTGCCCCTTATGGCAGTATGTAGCGAGGCAGTTTACCATGGTTTTGAAACAGCGATCATAATTCCAATGCAACTTGATTCTCCATTTACTCCACTTGTAACAACATACTTGAGTGAATATAGCAATAATGAGTTCCTCTGTTGTTCAGGACTGACAAATGATCCCAAGTTCTGTTTACTTTGTCACATGCTAATCACTGAATCCAGTCAGTTACTCAAACACTTTCTCTTAAAACTAAACATGCTGTATGTTAATTACCTGGAAGTCTTTTCCGTCAAATCAAACCGCAGACACTTGTTCAGAAATCTGCCCCTTCCTACACCGAACACGTTTCCCATTCCACATAATTAGCCGCAGATTGCAGAAGTGCCATTGCCAGAGAAATATTATTGTTAGAGAGCAAGTAAAGAAATTTTAGACTTCATTGTGGTTTGTAGAGGTTAAAGTTCACAAGTGGTCTTTAAACCAAAACCATGTGACAGATTCGACTCCCCTACCAGAGAAGTCTGTAATTGATCCTGAGATGCATCTCACAGACTTGTGCTTCCAAAACTTCATTTTTTTAACTCCTCTCAACTCACATGGCCTTGTCCAGAGAAACATAATATGACCAATAAAGCAACTCAATGTTTAGTGGCAACATTTGAACATTTGAAGTACTGCAGAATAATATACAGCCTGAGACCTCTGTGTTTCTTTCCTTTTTTTTTAAGGTAAAGAGCTGGAGGGCTGTCTCGGGTCTTGTGTTCTTTCCTGTGGGTTGTTTACAAATTTATTGTGTTAAAAGCAGCATTTGAAATGCTGGTCAGTACAAAAGACCTTTATAAGAAGGTCGCTTAGTGCTAATTGTTAAAAAGGAAAAAAAGAAAGAAAGCAATGGTATAAAGGAGACAAAATGCCCTTAGAGCCCTATTATCTTCTGCCTTTGCCAAATGTTTACTATATTACTGTAGATAAAAACTGCTAACAAATAACCTTGCATTCCTCTGTATTGTAATCTGAAATCTGGAATCCATGAAAAACACTACATTTTTGGGTTATTTTTACTTTATGTGAATGTAGTGCATAAAAGTAAAGTACTTTTTAAAATTGGTTTCACAATTCTTACTGTAAATATTTACATTTATATTTATGCATTTAGCAGAAGCTTGTATCCAAAGCGACTTACAACTGAGGAGTACAGGAAGCTCGACCAATATTGTCTTGGTTGTGCAGAGATTCCCAAACCAGGGCCTGTGAGCCAAAGTTGTTCTGTGTTGTTTGATTTGACCCATTATCCCATATCGTAAGAAGGGAAAGTCATTTTTTCAATTTTTTCTAATTTTTCTTTTTGCATTGCAGTGTATATATATATTTTTAAATTTAAAAAATAACATTAATAATAATAATAATAATAATAATAATAATAATAATAATATATATATATATATATATATATATATATATATATATATATATTAGGGGTGTAACGGTTCACAAAATTCACGGTTCGGTTCGATACGATACACTGGTGTCACGGTTCGGTTCGGTACGGTTCGGTATGTTTTAGATACAGCAAAAAGAAAAAAAATGGCAGATAAATTACCTTTTTTAATTATTTTTTTATTAAAACTAACAAAGTATGATTTTTTTTTTTACATTGAACAATGATGGAGTTATACTTTACCCATCTTCTATGTAGTTACATTAGCTCTCTCCACACTTTTTTCACACACTACTGCTTCTGTCATCCCTTTGGCCAAATCCTCACTTGTCTGACTCTCAAGGGGGCGTGTCTGAAGAACGTGGCTGTTCAGCTCCCATTCATCGGTAATGTAATGTGCCGTTACAGTCAGGTAGCTTTGTGTAGCCCTTGACATCCAGCCGTCTGTTGTCAGAGCAACCGCTGTTGCTTTGGCCAATTGGTTCTCTGTTTGTGCTTTTGTTTTTTGGGACAAAGCAGGAATTTTCTGGCTGAAATGGGCTCGTGAAGGAACATTGTAACGGGGCTCAATTACTTTAAGCATGTTCTTAAAACTCCGTCTGCAGTGCGTTTTGCGCTGCGTATGCGGTGCAGCAGCCGCACACCCTGTTGTGCTTTCAAATATGCTGCGTTTGTAGTCCGCAACCGTTAACATGGGTACGGAAAAAATACGCACCGCATAGACTACGCACTGCAGACGGAGTTTGTGTGAAACGGGCGTAAGGTCTTATATCCGCGGCTATAAATGGGCCACTCGCCGCGGTGATGTCTTTTGCCATTTGAATAAGTTGGAAATGTCTGTCTTAATGCTGCGGGGATAGTTTGTGGCTGTTTCTCCTTTTTATCGTCTTGTTGTCAGCGTAAATGAGTTGACATGGCATTAATTATTCCCGCTGCTGTACCATCATGTAGCAAATGCGACATACCAAAGTTCACCCAAACACCAGACCTGTTGGTTATTGGAGGATCTTCTATGGTTTGTTAAACGCAATAGCCATTTTGCGACGAGCATTCAGCGCTCTGAGTAGGCTACCTACTGAGTAAGCGAGCACCTGACTGAGCAGCCTAAAACATATTTGGTGTTTTTTTTTTTTTCACTTCGGCGGTGTCAGGGGCATTGCCTGTTATGTCGTTTTGAATATTGTTGAACGCATGTTATTTTATTTCACACACTTTTTTATTTTTCCAAGTCTAATTAATTAGTCCGAGAACCGTTCGGTACATAATGCGTACCGCGTACCGAACCGAAAGCCTCGTACCGAACGGTTCAATACGAATACGCGTATCGTTACACCCCTAATATATATATATATATATATATATATATATATATATATATATATATATATATATATATATATATATATATATATATATATATATATATAATTTTACCAAGGCTTAATTGACTCAATTAAGTTAGCATATACAATGCTACATTAATTGAGTCAATTAAGCCTCTGTTAAATTAGATTTTAGGCCTTTTAATAGTAAAACATTTATCTTATAACTTTGTATTCATTTCATTGTGGTAATTTCTACTTTTAATTTACCAGAAACACAATTTCTACAGTATCTGGCAGTACAATTACATGAATTAAAGGGTAACTGTTAAAAATATTGTATTATATATTTTTAATTTATTTATTTATTTGAATATAATTTAGTTATATTATACTACATTTAGTTCTAAGAGTCCAACCGCACTGAAACTTTTGTTTAGTTTGAGCATGTAGTCTGTCCATTTTTCATGCTTTTTTCAGTGACTCAAGTCATTCTGCAGGTTTTATCATTTTGCTATAGCATTGTGCAGGTGGCTAAGTAACATTTTATAATATGTCATTAATGAATAACTACACATGAGTAATGCAGTATTAACACTATACTAACTACTATAACTAGCAAGAAACTCTGATTAATGAATTAGTAAGTAATAGCGCTTAGCTGAAAATAGCAATTCACTATTAGCTAATCAATAACTCATTATTTTTTCATACGTCCCAAAGGAACTATATATACAGGTTCATAAGTCACGTGAATAATGCATAATGTAACATTCACTCTAAAGTGAAGGTCATGGTAACCCACTAGTAATGAATAAAATATTTCAAAATCCTTCAGAAAGAATTACTAATTATGGCCCCACTTTATATTAGGTGGCCGTAAGTACCATGTACTTACATCAAAAAATAAGTACAATGTACTTACTGTGTTCAAATTGTATTGCAAAACACCTTTGCTGATATTGAGGTGGATACGGGTAGAGTTAGGGACAGGTGTGGTGATATGGGTCAGTTTAAGGGTAGGGTCAGGTGTAAGGGAAGTGCCAACTGTGTCATTACAAATGTAACTACAGAAATTAATTACAGACGTAATTACATGCAGCTGTTTTTTTTTTTTTTAAATGTAAGTACAATGTAAAAACATGTATGTACACAATAAGTGCATTGTATCAAATGATTAATTACAATGTTCGTACATAGTAGTTAAGGCCACCTAATATAAAGTGGGTCCCTAATTATTTGGATCAGTAAAAAACATGATAACTCCCTAATAATTACTGAAGTCATTGTAAGCTTTTTGTAAGGTTTTAGATAGTAATGACTCAAGTAGATTTAGAAGGAAGGATGTGTTGCTAATTTGTTCCTGTTATTTATTAATGACGGAATATTATTCTAAAGTGTTACCGGCTGCAAAAGCAGTGTGTTGTAAGCACTTCTAGTGTTTATTGAAAGCATTTCTCTTAGATTTTTCTTTTTCTTTTACATAACTGCACAACAAATATGCACACATGGTGCTAATGGGGTGTTCCAGACTAATGACCATATTAAACCAGATGTCACTTTATAAAAATAATATGTAACACAAGTAAAAGCAATATATATGAGAGCCTTACATGTCAGAGGAATGGTGCAAAATTCCATCGGGCAGATTTCAGGAAACATTTGGTGGAGGTTATTACTGCCAAAAGAGGGCCAGCAAGTTATGAAATCAAAAAAGCTCACATACTTTTCTTGAGCCTGCACTGAAAATCTGAAGTTCAGTGTTATGAAAACTATCATTGTGTGTTACAGTATTTAAGCAGACTTTTTTCATCTATTGCTGTCACTTTGATGACGGTTGAATCAGATTTTACTATCAGTTTAGTAGATGTAGGTGTAGAGAGCGTATGACTTTACTTGAATAAATGGTTTATGTCAGAATAAAGCATCATCATAAACTCCTTGGGCCTTATTTATAAAACATTTCTTGCATGCGTACGTGTGATTCAGAGAACGAATGTACGCACAAAAATCAGGTGTATGCCTCCCTTCCGGATGTGAAATCTATAAATCGCAAGTGATAATGAAACTGTGCACAGCTGAATATTTTCAGATTCCTGCATTGGAAATGCTGCCGCGTTAGAGTCATTAACAAACAAAAGAGCACCAGTCAATGTACAAATGTTTTCTTGAGAATGGCGAGTGGCAAGAATTGCTTAGGTTTCTAAATACCTGAAGTACTCTGTGTGTACAGCACATCTGGAAAGTATTCAAAACACTTTACTTTTTTAACATTTTGTTTTGTTACAGCCTTTTTCCAATATTTTTTCCCCAATGCCCCATGACAACAAAATTTGTTTGAAATATTAGCACATTTATTAAAATTACAAAAAAAAGGAAAGAGAAAATCACACGTACAAAAGTATTCACAGCCTTTGCCATGCCACTCAAAATTGATCTCAGGTGCATCCTGTTTCCACTGATCATCTTTAAGATGCTTCTACAACTTTTCTTGATTAATAAAAAAGGCACACACATGTCTATATAAGGTCCCACGGTTACAGAGCACAAACCAAGCCATGAAGTCCAAGGAATATTGTCTGTAGACCTCTGAGACAGGATTATATCGAGGGACAGATCTGGGTAAGGATACAGAAACATTTGTACATCTACACATCTGCAGTGATCAAGGGAGAAGGGCCTTGATCATGAAAGTGACCAAGAACCCAATGATCACTCTGACGGAGCTCCAGTTTTTCTTTGTGGAAAGAAGAGAACCTTCAAGAAGAACAGCCATCTCTGCAGCACTCCACCAACCAGGCCTGTATGGTAGAGTGGCCAGTAAAAGGCACATGACAGCCCTCTGGAGTTTGCCAAAAGGCACATGTCAGCCCTCTGGAGTTTGGCAAAAGGCACATGAAGACCATGGGAAACAAAATACCAGGCACTGCTCATCACCTGTCCAATATAATCCCTACAGTGAAGATGGCAGCATCATGCTGTGGGGGTGTTTTCCAGTGGCATGAACTGGGAGACTAGTCAGGATCAAGGAAAAGATAAATTCCGCAATGTACAGATACGTCCTTGATGAAAACCTGCTCCAGAGCGCTCTGGACCTCAGGCTGGGGCAAAGGTTCATCTTCCATCAGGACAATAGCCCTAAGCACACAGGCAAGATAACCAAGGAGTGACTACTGGTCAACTGGTGTGAATGTCTTTGAATGGCCCAGACAGAGCCCAGACTAGAACCGAATTAAACATCTCTGGAGAAATCTGAAAATGGATGTGCACTGATGGTCCCCATTCAACCTGATGGAGCTTGAGAGGTCCTGCAAAGAAGAATGAAATACTCTGCCCAAAAATAGGTGTGTCAAGCTTGTAGCATCATACTCAAAAAGATTTGAGGCTGTAATTGGTGGCAAAGGTCCTTCGACAAAGTATTGAGCCAATTACAGTATGTACATGTGATTTTTTTGACTTTCTTATTTTTAATAAATTTGCAAAGATTTTCCAAATAATATCCACGTTGTTATTATGGAGGATTGTTTGTAGACTGGAAGAAAATAAAGAATTTAATCTGTTTTGGAATAAGGCTGTAACAAAAAAAATGTGGAAAAAGTAAAGGGCTGTGAATACTTTCTGGATGCACTGTACGGCTGCTTAGACCTTGACGTAGCGCTAGGCTCTTTTCTACGTCAAATACTTTTTTTCCCCTTTTTTCATAAATATGAACTTTGCCGTTGATTTTTAACATATGCACACTCTAAGATCAAATCTGTGCGGATGCATGTTTTATAAAGAAGGCCCCTTATTTTTAATATCACCCCACTAAGTGGGTAAATCACAGCATGGCACTGCTTCACAGATGTTGTTGGAGGATGTTGGATCATCCTCAATCCAGTTTTTCTCTACACGTGTGCTTTATCATCACATTGACGATCTTGTGCTCGTTTTGTTCCAGACTTTCACTGGCCCATCTCTGTTTTGTGCCAAATTGTAATCTGAACTGAGGTTTGCATCTTTGGTGTGTGCTGCAAAATTCTGCTGCCAATGTCTTCTGTCAACAGTAGATAGTGGCAGTTTCATCACAATATTCTGGATGTTGTTAATGTATTCCCAACAGTGATCCTCGCTGATCCTGCTGCTGTCCAGCTCTGAAGGCAGCAGTGTTTTTCTTTTTGCTCAGAATAATCCAATCTGTTCAATATATTATACATACAGTGTATCCGAAAAGTATTCACAGTGCTTCAATTTTTCCACAAATTCTTATTTTAGAATTCTTATTTCTTATTTTATATTTCTAAATTTATTAAATTTATAATTTTTTCCCCCTCAACTTTACAAACAATACCTCATAATGACAACGTGAAAGAAGTTTGTCTGAAATCTTTGCAAATTTATTAAAATTAAAAAACGAGAAAAATCACATGTATATTATACAAGTATTCACAGCTTTTGCAATGACACTCCAAAGTTAGCACAGGTGCATCCTGTTTCCATTGATCTCCCTTGAGATGTTTCTACAACTTGATTGGAGACCACAAGCAGTAAATTCAGTTGATTGGATATGATTTGGAGAGGCACATGCCTGTCTATATAAGATCCTATATAAGGCTGGCTGCCCGGCCAAACTGATTGATCAGGGAAAAAGGGCCTTAGTCAGAGAGGTGATCAAGAACCCAATGGTCACTCTGACAGAGCTCCAGCATTTCTCTGTGGACAGAAGAGAACCTTCCAGAAGAACAACCATCAGGCCTGTATGGTTGAGTGCCCAGACGGCACATGACAGCCTGCCTGGAGTTTGCCATAAGGCACCTGAAGGACTCTCAGACAATGAGAAAAAAAAAATTTCTGGTCTGATGAAACAAAGTGTAAACTCTTTGGCTTGAATGGCAAGTGTCATGTCTGGAGGAAACCAGGCACCACCTGTCACCTGGCCAATACCATTTCTACAGTGAAGCATGGTGGTGGCAGCATCATGCTGTGGGGATTTTTTTCTGCAGCAGGAACTGGGCGACTAGTCAGGATCGAGGGAAAGACGAATGCAGCAATGTACAAAGACATCATTGATGAAAACCTGCTCCAGAGCGCTCTGGACCTCAGACTGGGGCAAATTTTCATCTTCCAGCAGGACAACAACCCTAAGTACACAGGCAAGATAACAAATGAGTGGCTATGGGACAACTCTGTAAATGTCCTTGAGTGGCCCAGCCAGAGAACCAGAGAACCCGATTGAACATCTCTGGAGAAATCTGAAAATGGATGTCCACTGATGGAGCTTGAGAGGTCCCGCAATAAATAATGAGATACACTGCCCAAAAATAGGTATGCCAAACTTGTAGCATCATACTCAAAAAGACTTGAGGCTGTAATTGGTGAGAAAAGGCTGTGAATACTCATGTACATGTGATTTTACACTTTTTTAATCTTTTTTTTTTAATCAATTTTGCCAAGATTTCAAACACACTTCTTTCACATTGTAATTGGGGGGTATTGTTTGTAGAATTGAGGAAAAAATATGATTTTAATCCATTTTAGAATAAGGTTGTGACATAACAACTTTCCAGAAGCACTATACAACGATTAAGTTTGCAGAATGTTTTTACAAAAGATTTGATTGAGTGCCTCTTTTCTTACTACCCAACCATCTATGGTATCAGTCAGTTGCTGCTGTGTGCCCATTGAACAATGGATTGGCGACAGTGGGTTACACATTGCAGGACCTTACAACAGGAAGAACCACATAATCGATTATCTTAGATTGTGTCTTTGATAATGCACAATGCATGATTGTAGTGATCATGCACCGATTTCAGGCATTTGTCTATGATTTCACAAAATCTGTTGGTGAATGAAAATCGGGGCAGTGAACACGACATAAGCTAGGAAACTCAGCTTGCAGGACAGAACTAGAACAAACAAGAAACACAACAGAAGCGAGACAAGACACGAGACAGAGACTAAAGCTAAGCTAGAAGCTAGAATACAATTTTGAATTTGGACTGCAGTTCATTCTTACATACAGCACCCTTAAAAAATGCCTGACACAGGGCATGACCTCGTGGACTGTGAAGTGTACTGCGATGTATTAGTTTAACCATGTAAAAGTGTGTGTGTCTTTGTGTGTATGCACCTGCATTTATTTATTTCCTTTATTCAGTTTTATTTGTTTACAAAACAGGAAAAATGTCCACACCTACAACTCAAAATGCTACCTTTTTTATTTTGAGTTACTAGGAGTATGCAATGGAACATATTGTTGTCATTTATTTAATATATTCATTCATTAATTTATTGATCTATCCATTCATTCAGTTTTGCTTCTAAGATTAATGCATTGGTCAGTTGGGAAACCTGTGGTTGTGAAACATTTTGCGACACAGCACAGTGCTTTTCCCCTCTTTAACCAGCAGAAGTCCTCGTTGAGCTCTGATTTGAAAAGCTTCGAAAAATTTACCTTTTTCCGATACAGTTGTGTTGGCTCAGAATTGTGCCTTGCTCCGCCATTACTAAGAGCAATGATGCTCTGGAACAGATCAGATCAAGACCCAACTAGAGTAGCAAAATAGAAACTAGTTCTATACTAGCAAACAACTAACTGTAACGTGGCATAACAAACTGGCAAAACAAGAGGGAAAGAGAGTACAGTAAGCTATATAAAGTTGGCTGAGAACATGAGGAACATATGAGGAGTAAACAAGGGGGTGTGGTAATTGGAAATAAGGAAGTGGGACAAAAGGAGCACATGGCCAACACAAAGAAAGACAGAGCCATGTGCTCAAGCGCAACACAAACAAATAGACACTGAACAATGACACGACAGCCAGAGGAAGCCAGAGCTGAATTCTGGCACTGTAAATTGTTGACCAATCATGGCAGACTGGGCCATGACCAAAGTAAGCTCTTGGAAAGAAGGGGTTTAGAGAGTCTGAATCCTTTATTGAGTCATTTCGGACAATGGGAAAAGAGGTGATGCTGCAATGTATATTATGTGAAATTCTTTTTGACTTCGGATGCATGTAAACCAATTGTAGGAGACCTCCAAAATTAGCAACCTTTAAAAATGCATAATAGGGGCATTTAAATGAATCCCAATTAATTGTATAAGATTCTGGATGCTTCTTAAACTGTCCTTACAGTCATTCAGAGGCTTGTAGGTTAAAGCTAGCCTGGCTCTGCCCTCCTACATACTTCCGCTCAATTTTCATTTTCCTTCAGTACTCTGTCTGGGACTGCATTGTATTCTTTTTACTGGTCCAATCAGCGAACAGATAAAGTGGCTGAGAATGATGAAGTTGATGTTGTGCGCTAGTTTGAGTTGTAGTTCAGTAATGGCAGCGGAGAAAGATGCGAAACCATTCATTCCGTTGAGACAACGCTGCCGAATATCCAGAAGTTAAAGCCGGAGCAAGAAAAAAAATCTTTGCTGGGGTTTGTTGGTGGCTATGGTGTTGTGGCCCTCCTCCCCAACAGGTTGAATTTGGGAAAAGTTTGATTTTCCAGCTCGCTTCATTAGTGGTGAAGGAGTTGGCTGAAGCCCTATTCAGACGGTAACTGTTTCTTGTGGGGTCGGAAGGTATTGTCATCATTTACAGGGGCTAGTCAGTGATTTTATTGCCCTCCATCTCCCACCACCCGAAAAATCCCTGGCCAAGTTACCTACTGCTTTTGACAAACATCAGGGTTGTGTGGTGATGTAATAGCTGTCCGAATCCACATCTCTGAGTTTTCAAGAATATATCACTTCAAAATTCACTGTTTGTAATCCTATTTGACCACTGCAGAGCACCGTACGGTTGCACTTTGCTGTTTTTTGGATGGATTTCTAGCCTTGTATTTCTTTAAAATGCTAGCAAATATTTACAAGAGCAATATATTTCATTACCGCTCAAACAAATTAAAAATAAAAGCACGTACAGGCGAAGGGCGCATGACATACGTCACGACCAACCGTTAGCGATTGGTTATGGCAGATCCAATAGTTTTAAACTCCAACAGAGTACCCAGCTTCGCGGAAGCAAACGCTTGTCAATGGAGAGGGGCCAGACTCTATGTACAAATGAAATGTACTGTCTGGTAAGACCAGCCTAGGTTAAAGCCTTCCTTTGCATTAAACACTAAAATGAAATGTTCTGGTTAGTTTAAATGACTATGTCACACATTCCCGCCCCCACATTTCTGATTGAGAAGCGCCACAAGAAAAGCCTAAAAGGATAATCATGCTATTCAGAAATATCCAAATTTTAAAGTTTTAAAATTGATTGTAAATCTCATAATTCTCTGATTTTGACCCCACTGTGAATGAAATCCTTTTATTTCTGCCTTGAAGGGGATTTTAGTACTTAAATATAGAGCTTGAAGACATCACTGTCCTAGTATTTACACATGGCATTGTACCTGAATCATCCTGATGCGCATTTTTTGTTTGGTCTTGGTAAGATTTTGTCATTTTAATGGTTCTGCTTATTGTGTGTTATTCTGTGTATCTGTGTTTCTTTTGTGCTTTGCCAATTTCTAACAGCTTGGCACTCTTTGTCAGAGTGCCACTTGTTAATTTTAACTTTATTTTATTAGAGGAATCTCAGAGCGCTCTGTCAAGAAGGCCAACAACAGATCTTTCAGTGACAAAGTGAGTTATTGCATCTTACAAAATGAGTCATTTCCACGGCAGCTCAAAACTCCCAGCTAGGCAGTTTACTGTTTACTGAAGCAACTGTGATTTGACCTTTAAATCCGCTCCCACCAAGGATCCGTCCCCCCGAACAATTGCATGCTCAAGCACACAATCAAGACTCCCTATAAACTGAACTGCATAGTCATATAGAAGATCCTGCTGAAAAGGCTGATGCATTCTGGCTTGTGCTGGTCAAGCTGGTGGATTGAAGGGAGGAGAAACATTGCATGGCATATCTTCATTCTCCAAATACATGAAGAAACCTACTGTATGCAAGATGTCTTATCTGTTCATTTATTTAAAAAATACTTCAATTAATATATATTGTCTTCAAAACGTATCTTATGATGATTATGTTCTGTAACTGCTGAATTAAATTTAATCTTGATCTATTTTTTTCAAAAAGTAAAAGAAATTGTCCTAATTTTTTAAAAGATTATTATTTTTTATTTTTTTTGCTGTAAAGTGCTTTGGTGGCGATTCATTCACTCATTCATACACTGACGATGGTGTCAGTCATGCAAGGCACCATCCAGCTCATCGGAAGCAGCTGGTGTTGGGTGTCTTGCTTATGGACACCTTGACTCGACACTTGGTCAGGTGGAGCCAAGGATGGAACCATCAACCTTTGTTTATTAAAGAGTAAACAAAGAGAACTGGAATTCTGACGAGGCATGTTCAGTAAAAACTTTTGGATTTTAAATAAAAAATAATGAATAAATGCTGTGTTTTTGGTATGCAACAGCGGATCAGTTGGGGACTGCAAACGCACACAGGGAAAGCACAACAGGGCTTGCGGCTCCTGCACCGCATATGCAGCGCAAAACGCACCGCATACGCACTGCAGACAGAGTTTTAAGAACGTGCTTAAAGTAATTGAGCCCTGTTACAATGTTCCTTCACAAGCCCATTTTAGCCAGTAATTCCTGCTTTGTACTAAAAAACAAAAGCCCAAATAGAGAACCAATTGGCCAAAACAACAGCGGTTGCTCTGACAACTACCTGAATGTTCGGCACATTACATTACCGATGAATGGGAGCTGAACAGCCACGTTCTTCAGACACGCCCCCTTGAGAGTCACACAAGTGAGGATTTGGCCAAAAGGATGACAGAAGCAGTAGTGTGTGAAAAAAGTGTGGAGAGAGCTATTGTAAAGAGCTAATGTCTATTTCTGTAACTACATAGAAGATGGGTAAAGTATAGCTCCATCTTTGTTCAATGTAAAAAAATTAAATAAAAAAATCATACTTTGTTAGTTTTAAAAAATAAAAAAACGGTAATTTATCTGCCAATTTTTTTATTTATTTTTTGCTGTATCTAAAACGTACCGAACCGAACCGTGACACCAGTGTATCGCATCGAACCGATCCGTGAATTTTGTGAACCGTTACACCCCTAATATATATATATATATATATATATATATATATATATATATATATTTAATGATAACCAGTTTTGTTTTTCTGTTGATTCTGTACTGAAGTACAAATTGAGAACTGAAATGTTAAAGCTTCAGTGCTGTTAAATTCAACTTTAGGTAATTTCATCATTGCATTGTTTGGACAAGCTTTGGCAGCGACATATAATTGCATGTTAAAACACATGACATCTAAATGGTACACAATCGTTTTGGCTTTCACCTGAAGTCTCTGTAATGTTGTTTTGAAATGTATACAGATCAAGGTTAGCTGTGGTGTAGTTCTGTTTGATTTCATACACAATAGTTCCTCAAGTCTCTCTCCACTTCAAGGCGTGTGTGGACAAGGACATTCATGGGCCATTATGGGCCTTTCCTCTGTCCTTGTAAAACTTGTAATCATGGAGGCAATATCCACAGCCCAAGTGACAGCACTTTGGGGCTCTTTAGATGTTACACTCCTAACAGTCTCTCTTCATCCTGACTGTCGGGGCTCTTAGGATCATTAAATTGTACTGGATCGTTTAGATTCAACATAGTCTTGTATTCTGGCTTTTAGTCAGGAATTGGTGTTAGTCTGTATCTGTGTTATTTTTATTCCTCAGTCTCTTTGAAAACCTTAATCTGTACAATCAGATGAGAAGTCACTGAAAGCACTGGGAAAGTGAGCATGTGCAGCTATTATCTTTCTGTCATGCTGAACCATTGGGCTCTAGACCTTTGAAAAAAAAAAAAAAATCAATCTCATTATTGCAATCAACCAATCACATGGCAGTTGCTTCAATGCATTTAAGGGGTGTGGTCCTGGTCAAGACATTCTCCTGAACTCCAAACTGAATGTCAGAATAGGAAAGAAAGGTGATTTAAGCAATTTTGAGCGGGGCATGGTCGTTGGTGCCAGACGGGCCGCTTTGTGTATTTCACAATCTGCTCAGTTACAGGGATTTTCACTCACAGCCATTTATAGGGTTTAGAAAGAATGATGTGAAAAAGGAAAAACATCCAGTATGTGGCAGTTCTGTGGGCGAAAATACCTTGTTGATGCTAGAGGTCAGAGGAGAATGGGCCGACTGATTCAGGCTGATAGAAGAGCAACTTTGCCTGAAATAAGTTCTAATTACAACCGAAGTATGCAACAAAGCATATGTGAATCCACAACACAAACAACTTTGAGGTGGATGGGCTACAACAGCAGAAGACTCTACCGGGTACCACTCATCTCCACTACAAATAGGAAAAAGAGGCTACAATTTGCACAAGCTCACCAAAATTGGACAGTTGAAGACTGGAAAAATGTTGTCTGGTCGGATGAGTCTCGATTTCTTTTGAGAATTTCAGATGGTAGATTCATAATTTGAAGTAAACAGAATGAGAACATTACCACTGTGCAGGCTGCTGGTAGTGGTGTAATGGTGTGGGTGATGTTTTCTTGGCACACTTTAGGCCCCTTAGTGCCAATTGGGCATCGTTTAAATGCCACGGCCTACCTGAGCATTGTTTCTGACCATGTCCATCCCTTTAATACCACCATGTACCCATCCTCTGATGGCTACTTCCAGCAGGATAATGCACCATGTCACAAAGCTCGAGTCATTTCAAATTGGTTTCTTATGGCCCCCACAGTCTCCAGATCTCAACCCAATAGAGCATCTTTGGGATGTGGTGGAACGGGAGCTTCATGCCCTGGATGTGCATCCCACAAATCTCTATCAACTGCAAGATGCTATCCTATCAATATGTGCCAACATTTCTAAAGAATGCTTTCAGCACCTTGTTGAATCAATGCCACATAAAATTAAGGCAGTTCTGAAGGCAAAAGGTGGTCAGACACAGTATTAGTATGGTGTTCCTAATAATCCTTTAGGTGAATGTATATTTTCTATGGGCACTTTTCCCAGATGGGCGCATGCACACACATCAATGTGCTTAGTTCATAATAGCACCATTTTATGCTGAAATATAATTCAGTTTAAGTGAAAATAAGTTGGAAACAAAAGTTGGAGCATTTTTGTGGTTAATTTGAGGTGTGTGTGTGTGCAGTGATTCTTAGTGAGAAAGCATGAGAGGCGTGAAACAAACGGAAGGAAAAAAGGAGCCTTGTTTTATAACAGTTGAAAAAAAAGAGGTGTGTGTGAGCCAGACAGCCCCATAGCAGGAGGGCAAATGGGATGATAATGAAACAATGGAGCTGTAAATGCTAGGTTGCTTTGGCATATGACGATGTGGCAGACATTTTCCTAGGTGCCTCGGTAGGTCAGAACCTGGCCGTCTGGTTCAGCTTGATGGGTGTGAGGTGCAGAGTCAGGGTCAAACTGACCGCTCTCAGGAGTGACGCAACAAAAAACAGCTTGAGGTGAGAGGTTTAGCAAACCCAACACACTATTTTAGCTCCTCCACAGCATGGGGTCTCTTTTCCATGGCTAAAAGCTGCTGTCAGCTCATGTGCATAATAGCCACATATCTGTGTGTGCGTATGTGATGTTCTGTGTTTACCTTGGGTATTTCACACGTTCTATAAAAAGCTCTTGACCCGCAAAGGACAATTTCTTTGTTTACCCAAAGTTTGTAGGTCCTTTACAGTTTTGTGAGTTATTGTGTCCTTTACAGAATGATTAGTCAGTGAGTTTCTGAATTTTTATTTAATCAGGTAGCAAATAGGATGTAAAATTTGAATTCAGATTTTAATTTAAATTTAAGTAGTGACCTTATATCGAAAGGAAAATTTTAAAGGCGACATATTATGCCCATTTTCACACAATGCAATATAAAAATATCTGGTGTCCACTTGGTTTCAGCTCAAAATACCCCCAGATAATTTATTATAAATGTGCCGCTATTTGGGTGTGAGCAAAAATATACAGTGTTTGCATGTGTCCCTTTTAATGCAAATGAGCTGCTGCTCCCTGCCCCCTTTCCAAAAGAGGACAGTCCCTTTACACAAGCTTCGGCTTCTCTGTCAACAACAAAATAGATGAATCTAGCTCAGACAAAATGTCAGAAATAAATAGTTGTGGAGTGCAGCTTAACATGTTTGAACCTGGGTCTGTCGTGATGCTGATGAAAGGAGAACCCAAGTTGCAGTGGAAAGAAAAGAACGTTTATTTAGGCCAACCTAAGACACCAATAATAACATAAAAAATAACATAAAGTGACTGGAAACAGTTTGGGGAAACATGGTGGCTCCCGCTATGTTTGTGCACATAACAGCCAACACACTGGCTGGAAAGACCACTGAAATCACAGGAGGCAGGATGACCCAGCAGTAGACGAGACCAAGCCAGCAACAAAATCAAAGCTTGCTACAACTGTGTGTCTAAGGGTCCTGAATACAAAGTCACAAACAAGTAAGACACAGAGCAGAATGTGCAATGCAGACATCAAAAATCCACGTTACCACTGACAACAAGATATAGACACAGCTGGGTATATAAAGGGTAGAATAACATGTGACAGGTGCAGGAGATCAGCTCGTGATCAAGCTAATTACTCCAATCACTAGCTGCAGAAAAATGACAGGACAGGACAAACAAGACGGATCTCACGAAAATGCGTATAAATAGTATGAGTTTGCAATCTCATGGAATGTATACGCCAAAATGAGTTTTGGCGTGCTTATGGTACGTGGTTTTTCGCGTGCATATGATACGCACTTTATGGCGTATTATACATACGAAACCCCCACCCCACCACCCTAAACCTACCCAAGAGCGTGTCATATATACGCCATAATTAATGGCGTATATTCTCAATGGAAATATCAGATGACGTTCCCTAACTATCCTAACGTTACACTCTCAAACAGTGAATCCTTTGCCCAATGTAGATGGTCCTTTGCTCAATGTCAGTGGTGGGAACAATTTCCCCCCGGAGTTGAAGTGTTTGTCGCAAATTTATCAGGTGTGTTAGTGTTGTGGGGAACGAGGCGGCAGCTGGAATTTTTTACTGCGCTCGCCATGAAACATATGTTAGATGATGTCGAAGTATTCATAGGACAGTTCGGGGGCAACGTGGAGGCAGGGTGGGGAGTCAAAATGACAATGACAGTGGTCCAGACTGTGCACACGTGGCACGTAGCAGGAGCTACGCGGTGTGACACAGGGCAAGGGCTATTATGCTTAACTTATATGTACCCCATACATGGAATCAGAGTGCCTACTGTGTGTAGTAAATGGAAAATCTCTACAGCAAAAGGCCAACCGCATTCAGTTTGTTACCATTTATTAATAATGATTTACACAGTTTGTTTACAATTTACTACTTACCTGAACATTCAGTATTGTGCAATATAGCATACAGAAGGTGAGGAACATTTTGGGGGTGCTGCAATTTTATCACTTAAACATGTGGCTTTTCATGAAAATTCTATAATCCAAGATTGCCACCACCATATGACGTCATAATATGCAAATGAGATAAGAAAATGTAATCCTTACATTAACTTTGGTAACCTAGAAATCTAGATCCACCCTAGCGCAGCAAATGTCGTCTAGCAACTCTCAATACACTTCTGAGCTGTGAAAACCAAACTCTGGTCAGGTCAATCACATTGTGTATAGAGTTGGTGGACGGGGCTTAACATAATGACAGCAGAGTTGCGCTTGCGTGCTACTAGTAAACACAGAAGCTGGCGAACAGCGGTCTTTCGAATCAGCTTTGACCGCGACTCTGGACGACTTGGAGTTAAGCTTTTCTCTGAGAAAAGAACAAAGAACAGCACTGAAGTCATTCTTAAAAAGGGAAGATGTGTTCGGAGTTTTGCTGACCAGATACCACAAAAGTTTAATCTATCAACTAGCTCCACTTCACGTTGCTCTGGTTGGTTATAGCGCTATCCAACTGTGTGCAGAGGGAGTTTGAAAGATAACCGTTTATCCCGCCCCTCGGATTGAGCCCTGTGAATGGTGAGTTTCCAGACCAAACATCTTGATGTGGGGCTAAAACTTTTGGTCACTCTTAATATTCCTCTAATTTACAGAAAGTCTCTATCTTTTATCAATTTTAAGATATAGCCTTTTGAATTTAAGA
Source organism: Pseudorasbora parva (assembly GCF_024679245.1). NCBI lineage: Eukaryota > Metazoa > Chordata > Actinopteri > Cypriniformes > Gobionidae > Pseudorasbora > Pseudorasbora parva. The sequence goes on along the minus strand of NC_090186.1, from coordinate 11,489,844 downwards.
TGTCAAAATCAATGTCATTGTTGGTGATTTTTATGTTCAGTTCATGGTCATGTTTAGTTCATGTTTTAAGGTAAGCCAAGTCTTTATGTATTTTGTACTTTGTTCATGATCATCAAAAAACAAACAAAAAAAAACTGTACATGTAATATATGACACCCATAATGTGTAAGCTATGTTCTGTTTCTTTGAATTGTAATTCAGTGAATATCCCTTTATGTCATTCCAATTCAGCTTCATGTGGGGTGTAGCAATATCAATCCAAACTGATAGTCACAAATTTAATTTAATTTAATTTATAATTCTGGGCTGTATTTAACTCTACTTTTACACTCTCAAAATTCCCTGAAAACTTCCCCTCCCCACCACCATCTTGAAATACTTTCTACTTCGTCAAGTGGACAGGGATGTTGACCTCTTGATTTTTGACAGAGGAATTGAGTGTGCTCATTAGTACACTTCAGGCAGATCCATAGACCACAATTCAACTGGGATAAAACAGCATGGCTCCATAACAGATTCCATGGGATCAAGGGCTTGGGGCAATTAATTTAAACCCATTGCAAGGTTTCCACCAGTAGCGAGCACTCGTGCAATGCATTGATGACCTGCATCTGCGTGAACGAGACAGAGGAAAGTAAGCAAGGGAAGGGCATAAAAAAGGTGAAATTTCACAATATACATAACAATCAGTAACTGAGTCACAACAATATCAGCATTGTAATGTCTAATAACAATGACTGTATGTAACATCTGAATAAAATGTGTGCCTATGCCTAACACCCTTTAGCTGTGTTCACAATCTGCCTCTGCCTCTCGTACCTTATCGCTTAATTACAGTACATTATAGCATTATCAAAAAAATGATAAACAATTATCAACATTATTGCAATTTACATTATGTTTTTTAATCTAGAGCACTAAAATGTTTTGACAATATATCAAACTTAAACTGTCAAATACTGTGCACATGAAAACATAACCAGATGTCTCTAATATAAATTAAACTGAAATTGAGTGTGATGCTGGTCAGTTTGCATGTGTGAGTTTCCGATTTTGAATAAACATAATTACTTATGATGTAGTTATCATCATTCTGACACATGCATTATTCATTTCCACATGTTTGAAAAATCTTTCAAACATCAGTTTTGTGAAAATGTCCATATGTTAGAAAGAGCCCTTAGTCGTTGTTACTATGTTGCTAAAATGATCTGAGATGGTATGAAGCAGTTAGGCTGAATGTATAACTAAAGCACGAATGCTGTAATATTTGTTTTCTTGGTGCCCCATTATGCTATTTCAAAGGCTCCTAATGTAGTTGTGGATGTCTTAACAGGTTTACATGCATCAAAGGTCAAAAAATGGTTTAATTTTACATCACCACATTTTTGAATGATTCTCAAATGACTCAACAGACGAATCGGTCTCTTAAAATCCCTCTTTTCTGTAAGCCTCCTCTGCTCCTATTGGTCAGATGGCCCATTCTGTTGTTATTGGTCTTCCAATTCCAGCGCGTGTCAGAAGCTAAATGTAAATTACCATAACTGAACTTCAGCTCGGGAGGCTTCCTTAATCTCAGCAATTGTACACACTGTAAAGACAATTTAACATTGTAATGACATCCGTTTTTCCATTACCTACCATTTGAGTGTGATTCCGATGATTAAACATTGGAAGAACTAGTTATGCAACCCAAACCTCCACCGCAAGGATGTCTCGAGCAGGATGTTTCTCAGTGATACACTACTCATTTTGAGGTACATTGAGATGTTGCAACTGTAATTCCTCGCTATCAGCATTAACAAGTATATGTCTATCAACAAACCTGTGTGTATATTTCTAATTTACTGCAGTGCACATGTGTAACTGTATAAATAACTGTGCAACCTTTATTTATCATGCACTTTCGACTATACACATTTGCAGAACATTTACATTCACAGAAAGGTATATTACACACTGCATGAAAGGGAATGTTCGGAAAACCATAATAGGGGCACTTCACAAGATTTCTGTAAAAAAGATAAATTCACCAAATACAAATCATGATGCCATATGTCCATTTTTAAAGTATAATGACACTGCAGCACAGTATTTTAAAGAAATTTATAGAGAAAAAAAGTAATAGTTACCAGAAAAATGAAAACTCTGTCATTTACTCACCCTCGTGTCATTCCAAACCCATAACTTTCATTCATCTTCGAACCACAAATTAATATTATAATATTATTTCATCCTTTTTGTCCATCCATTTAAAGTTCACACAATCAAAACTCTCATAAGTAAGAACAAAACGAGATTGTAAAAGTAATCCATGATATAAGTTAAATCCAAGTCTTCTGAAAAGATACAATCACTTTGTATGTTGAACAGATTTAATTCATATATAAACATATCAATGCACACATATAGAGCTCAAATACATCAGCTGAAAGCTCAACATGCTTGAGGTACCTGGACAAACTTCATTCGTTTTTGCATGTCAAGGAACCACGTTTGAGCTTAGCCTACCGCATTTTGTGCTTTGAGTATGTAAAAAAAAAAAAATGATGTAAATTAAATCTATTCCTTGAGTCTCCAGAAGACTTATATTAATATGGATTCATATGGATCACATTTATGTCAAGAGTTTAAAGTTACAGGAAATTTCGATGGGGGACAGAAATCTCTTTAAAGGAAATCTCTAAAATGATTTGAAACAATATGTTAAATTGTTCTCTGATATACAGGGTATGTGGCTTATTTAAGGGCAAAAGTTGTCCAGATACAGTTTTACAGGTCCATTTACAACCCTATAAATTGTCCCTAGGATGTAATGCTCTGTTTTTGCCTTATTTGGAAGAGTCATGAATATTAATGTTGAGCTCTGCTCTGATTGGCTTATTTCAGCAGCTCACAGCTCACAGCAGTTCAGTGAAGCGGCTCGTGAGTCCTGACCGTCCTGACAGAACACAGACCAACTGAATGACACTTTAAGCAAAAACATCTCAAATGGAGATTAATAAAATGCAGCTTACTTGTTTATTGGTGTTTTCAGATCATCCGTGCGCCAGAAAGAGCTTACGTTCGTGCAGTTGCCAGATTTCAGTCATTTAAATCCCCCAAACAGAGCTTTTCAGTGAAAAGAACACATCCGGTGTTACCTAAACATGTAACATGTTGCCAATCTGGCAACCATATGCACACAAACTCTCTCTCGCGCATGGATGATCAGAGTTTTTCACAAACAAGATTTACATAAGAAGTAGGAGGCAATGGTGTTTGAGACTCACAGTATGGGATGTCCATATACTTAACTCTTATTATTTCACTATGGCAAGGTTAATTCAATTTTTCATTCTAAGGCACCTTTAAAAAAAAAAATAGATTACAGTTAAATTAATTTGTTATACAGTATATCCTAAGCAAATCCTGTCACAATAGGCTAATCTTTCCACAGGTCTTGTGGCACCTCCACGAAGTTCAAATGTAGCCTACACCACCGTCTTTGCTCACCCCCTCCGGACTTTCCAAATGTCTTTTTTAACCGTTTCATTTGTTATCCCACATGGAATCCAGTTCATTTTCTCTCCTCTACACCTCTAGCTGCTCTTTTGTTTTAATCAGAGGAATAATATTATCTCCTGACTCTCTTAGACTTTAATTATAACAGAAACCTTGAACGATAACAGAGCAACTGGCAAATCAATAATGCATATCTGAGTTTTACACTACAAATGCACATATCCTGTGCACTCCAGGCTTCAGATGTTTGATTGCTGTCATATCCTAATGATACTATCCATCAATTTGGGTTTTAATATTTCTAACAAATCTCTCATGCAAAAACCTCGTTCTGACAGAGTCTGCATCTTTGGTTGGACACCAAAAGGAAGGCCTAAATTACAGACAAGGCGATTCCCCCTCAACGATAGACAAAGAGCATATCTCCGCCATGCAATGTTATGACTCTCACAACATCTATCAGAGACACAATTGGGGTTATGATAATGAAGCTAAGTTAACGTCAACACAGTGCGAAATGTCCTCCCTTGATCTGTGCGTGCAGATTAAACCATTAATCTACTCCATCTCCACATCCGAGATCATCTAACAGAAATAGACTGACACGCAGAGGGGACTCGTAAGCGAGCGTTTCGCTAACAATTAAACGGAGACGAAATCATGACTCCATTTGTGTCATTCTGTCACTGTGATTATGTCTGGGGTGCAGAAGAGAGTGCAGAAGAGAACTCTAAAAATACAGAGCACAATACATGGTGTTGGCAGCCATCCCGGCCTTCATCATGTACAGCTTCTGTTGATTTAACTGAGCTGGAAACAGATGTCAACGAAAAGGAGCTGCAGTGTCTCTCCTAACCTTAAGGGGGCAGTGTTTCCATTTTAAATGAACAATAGATGAGCGGTTCAGATAGGGTCTTTGTTTCCTTTTCTTTTGTGAGTGCAGGCCATGCATTTACTGTACTGTTTCTTGTTGAGTTTGGTGATGGAAATTCAATGAGTTTGGCTTTTTCCCTCCTCACTCTTCTTCTCACAATGTCATAGCCACAACTATATTAACTCTTTCCCCACCAAACACTGTGTTTCACTGTTTTTACTGTTATATGCTAGGGGACGCTATTATGCATCTTCTGAATGACTGCAGTATTGCAAAAATATATATTTTTTCTCAGCTTTGTTCTCTTTTGTTCATTTTCATAAATTGTAATGAAAGAGTTAGAGGAGCACGGAGAGGTAAAAGAGCTATTATTAACAGTCTGAGATTGGGAGTGTACGCTTGGTGATATGTTTTAGATCTATTTTTGATTAGATGAGAATCATCATTACACAATCCTTACAAAGAATTACCAATTTGACAGCAGATCAAGAATCACATGGCAAACCAGGAGGACACCATGTGTCATTATTCATTCAAACAAATCCTGATAGGATTCAAAGACCTTCTTTTAAAGGTACTGCACTGTATTAGACTCCAAAAATAATTAAATAATTGGAGATATTGCAGGGGCTGGATGTCACACTTTTGGTTCAGTTCATTTTCGTATAGAGACATATCTTAGTCTAGGGCTGGGTATTGTTCAAAACCTTTCGATCCGGTGCGCATTTCGATACCTCGGTTTCGATACCGGTTCCTAACTTTTTCTGATACCATATGCAATCGACAAGCAGCACAAGTTAACATAAAGTAGTAGTCAACGTTATGGGGATGGATTCGGTTTAAGTAGTGAAATTACATTTATCTGTCCAGTATTTCCCCGTGCACCATTGTCCCCCCTCTCTTCTCTCTCAATAGCCTGCACTCACACTTGCACTTAACATACCGAGGCGCACGCTTACATCATTCATGATGCAACTTTTTGTTTTGAAGAAGAACAGAAGAAAAGCGCTTTCACTAATAGACTGCCTAATAGATTTATAATTTATGCCATGCAGCGATTTTTTTACTTGACTGCACTGCACATATCAGAAGATTATTTCGGAGGCAGCTGACTTTGATGGAGGAATTTACAGCTTTACTTGCAAACTACAATTCATGTTAATCAATAATTTTATAACCAGGACCATTATAAACCTAAATATATACTTGATTTAATCGAAAAGTGTATCTAAGTAGTAATAATTTGGTGTTTGAGCCGTAATGATGACAGTAGCGCACAGCTGTAAGTCGTCACAGTGGACTTGATTTTTTTCTTAATTTTTTTTTTATTCTGAAGTAATTTTTCACAATAATATTTACAATTTTATTACAACTGTATTTTAAATATATTATAGCTATATTTATATATGTGAAACATGAAAAAGAATACTATTAAATAAAGATATTAAAGTATAACAAATTATAAAACCATGAAATTCAAATTGACAAATGGCAATTCATAATGCAGGGATTATGCAAATATCACAAGTTTGAAAATGTCATTAATAGAATGTAATTTGCTTTGGATAAAAGTGCAAACATGTAAATGTACAGTCAAACCAAAAACTTTACTAGTGGGTGTAAGTGAGGATAGCAAAATAAACTGTGGCATATTATACCTTAAAATTCATCACACGGTGGCATCATAAATTGATACAAATTTGGGACCAAAATTGCCCTGGCCATGTTTTGCTTAAGTGTTTTTTCTTTAATTGCTAATGCGACCTTTTACACAACAGACTGAATAAAATGAAGCATTGCTTGGTAATTGGTTGACCTAAATTGGTAAATGTAATTGTGTACTTAAATTTAACAGCTGCCAGCTGATTGGTTGACTGTAATCCTTTACAAACCTTTCTCTCAACCTTTTCTGACATTATCAAGATTAATTGGTTCTGACAAAATTATTGTTTTATTTTATAACCATTTTTAAATTATAACCAATTAACTCTGATAATATAACTCTAAGAATGTTGAAGGTTTCTGAATACATTTTGATCTGACTGATCTATATAATTTGAAACTGTGTTATGCAATCAGATTTTTGACAATGAGGATATCCAATCTGGCAACTAGCCCCAGCCAGTTTCCACTACACAAATATACAGAAATATATTACCTGAAAGAAATGAGTTGGTAAAGGTTCTTGATTGAAATCAAGAAATTGAGAGAGATTTGTTTAGGGCGAGAATGAAGATTTGCAATTAGACTTCGATGAAATCTCTCAGAAGCCCCGCACGACGACCCAGTTAAATTGAGGAATCAAATTGGAGATGGGTCTATTCCTTTGGCAATGCAAACTTTCTGTGGGATTTAATTAATTTGAGGATGTGATTATGCTGCGACTGCGTGCCCAAAATAATGTGTTGCATCTAAATGCATTACAAATTTTTGCCATTTAAAGAATTTAATTTTACTCCCCACTTCACCCAAACAGGCAGCAGGCCCAAAGCAAGCCCTAAACAAACCCAACGTGTGCTTTTAAGCTTCTCTGTTTGACAAATTTCTCCCCAATGCTGAAAGATTGAACTGATTAAATAGATTTGTTTTAACCGACACGTAAATAAATCTATTTTATGCTTCTGTGTGATAGCACACAACCCAAGTCCCCTGTCAGCGTGCTGTGTGTTGCTCCGGCTGCATAATATCAGCTATAAAAGGGTTTAGTCCTCAGTACAAATGGCTCACTTCTGCATTTCATTACAAAACTAGTGTAGATAAGCTGACCTCTGATATTTCTTCTGAGACTTGAGGAATGTTTTTGTAGGTGCAGCTTGTAGTTTTTTTTGGATGTTAAAATACATTCTCAACTTAATGCGCATTCATAGCCTGGTTGCCCGAGAAGTCTGAACACTGTGGCTCTGTTGAGCTATTAAAATACTGATCTGTTTGTTTAGGCATCTTGAACAGCCCGATGCAGGCTGAACATGGCTAAACCAGTGGCATTAGTTTAGGGCTGAATTATTATTTTTTTGGTTGTGGAAGTTTTGCAGGAAACTTGTTTGACAAAAGCTATTAATTTTTGCAGTTGCTTTTGATGACACTAGTGGCCAAAAAATTCACCTTCAAGTACTTGTCATATTGAATCATAAATAAAATGCTGTCAGTCAATTAAAAAAACACTTATTAACCAGACTTTTTTGTAATTAATCGCACCTAATATTAATGCTGCGCTAATTGCATTTTTTTTTTTAGCTCGTTAAACAGGGAAAAATGTAAAGGTGGGGTAAGTGATATTTCAAAAAAGCTTTAGAAAAGTGTCTCGGGCTGAGTACCAAAACAAACTTGTAGCCAATCAGCAGTAAGGGGCGTGTCTACTAATGAACGGGAGCTAAAAGACCCAACACACAGGAGAGAGAATAGCCGAGCAACAAGAGATGGCAGATAAAAAAACAAAAGTGGAAAATGGCTGTGGAACAAAAAGCTCACGATCAGGTAAGAAGTAGGACTCTGAGAAATATCGGATCAGCTTTCCAGCACTGAAGAGAACTCAAGGAGTGCTAGGGCCTGCAATTGGACGCCGAGGTTGCTTTATTTCTTCTCAATAAGTGAGTAACATTGATTTTGCTTTGTTTTGCAGAACTAATACATGCCTGCTTTCGCTTGCTCGTGTCATGTTTACTTGTTTGTTCATTTTCAATCATACTGTCGTTAAACTTCAGCTATGATAAAGACGGATTGATTTCCACACCCTATAATCCTGGAGCATCTAAACCTCCACTCTCTGTTTCAAGCGTCAGTTCCCAAAGTGTGTCTGAAAAGTACGACAATATATGTTTGTTTCTTTTGTTTCCTCTTTTAGTGATCGATATAACCCTCTGTGGAGAGGGGGGAGTGGTTCAGCGAGGTCTGCAGCGGGAGAGAGAGCCGCGGGACGAGCGGTAAGTGAGTGGGTTGGAAGCAGATTAATAACACCTGTCTCTTGTTCCAGTAATGGGCGCGGAGAGGGTATAAAACACCGGTGGAACCGCAGACGAGGAAGAGAGAGAGTCGGACTGTTGGTGCGAAACACGGAGAGACTGAGTTTGACCCGGAAGCCGGAAGTGCCGTGAACCGGAAGTTATTGTTGCTTATGAGTTTGACTGAAAACACACGCTTGAGTGTGGTATTGACTTTGCTAAGAGAAATAAAGAGAAGCATCAACAGTCCAGCCGACCCCCGTGTCCTCTTCCTTCCTTATCTTATCGAACTTATTACACTGGTGCCGAAAACCCGGGAAGGAAGTAGGACAGCGCCGCCGCCATGCAAACGCCCTCCGCCTCGCCGTTTGCGGATATTATCACCTTCCTCGCGGCCCTCCACCAGGAGCAACATCAGGCCATGCTGGACCTTCGGGCAGACCAGGAGCGCCGCTTCGCGGCCATTGTCCAAGGCCAGCAAGAGGACCGCGTGAGGTTCCGGAGCTGGATCGACCGGGAGGTTCGCACCGAAGCCGCCGGGCTGACCAGCGCACCGGTCCACGTGCCCCTGCATAAAATGGGGCCACAGGATGATCCGGAGGCCTTTATCGACCTGTTCCAAAAAGCCGCGGAGGCCTGCGGGTGGCCCCGGGCACAGTGGCCGGTGCGCCTGATTCCACTGCTCACGGGAGAAGCCCAGGCGGCTGCCCAACAACTGCCGGTGGCGAACCTCCTGAACTATGAAGACCTCAAGAGGGCCATTATCCATTATATTTATACAAATTCATTGTCCAAAGAAAAGACAGCTTTCACCACGCCGTTTGGATTGCACCAATTTGTCACGCTTCCTTTCGGTTTGTTCGGGGCGCCCGCTACCTTTCAGCGCCTCATGGATAGGATCTTGCGTCCCCATGCCGTGTATGCTGCTGCCTATCTGGATGATATCGTGATCTACAGTCACGATTGGCAGCGGCATATGCAGCATGTCAGGGCGGTCCTGAGGTCGCTGAGGGGGGCGGGGCTCACGGCCAATCCGAAGAAGTGTGCGATTGGGCGGGTGGAAGTAAGATATCTGGGCTTCCACTTGGGCCATGGACAGGTGCGTCCCCAAATTGATAAGACCTGTCCGAGACCCAAGACCAAAAAGGAGGTAAGGCAGTTCTTGGGGCTGGCGGGATATTATAGACGGTTTATACCAAATTATTCTGACCTCACCAGCCCTTTGACTGACCTTACTAGAAAGGGGCTACCAGATACGGTCCAATGGACGGAGCCGTGCCAGCAGGCCTTCACCCAAGTTAAGGCTGCTCTATGTGGCGGGCCGCTTTTACACTCCCCTGACTTTTCTCTCCCTTTCTTGTTGCAGACTGACGCGTCGGACAGGGGGCTGGGCGCAGTCCTGGCCCAGGAGGTGGAGGGGGGAGAGCGGCCGGTGCTGTACATTAGCCGTAAGCTCTCAAAGAGAGAGGCTAAGTACAGCACCATAGAAAAAGAGTGCCTGGCCATCAGGTGGGCCGTTCTCACCCTCCGCTATTACCTCCTGGGGCGGGAGTTCACCCTCTGTTCGGACCACGCACCTCTCCAATGTCTCCACCGCATGAAGGATACCAACGCGCGGATCACCCGTTGGTATCTAGCTCTTCAGCCGTTTAAGTTCCAGGTGGTCCACAGGCCGGGTGCTCAGATGGCTGTGGCCGATTTCCTCTCCAGTTTCAGGGTTGGCTGAAACACGGAGAGACTGAGTTTGACCCGGAAGCCGGAAGTGCCGTGAACCGGAAGTTAGTGTTGCTTATGAGTTTGACTGAAAACACACGCCTGAGTGTGGTATTGACTTTGCTAAGAGTAATAAAGAGAAGCATCAACAGTCCAGCCGACCCCCGTGTCCTCTTCCTTCCTTATCTTATCGAACTTATTACACCCTCTAATCTTCTTAAACTATAATAAAGTTAGTTGGGACTGTCGTGCATGCGCTATGGAGTTGTTCGTGAGAATTGTATTTGGGTTTTTGGGATGCAAGTGATGACTTTTTCATTGAACATTCGACTTGGATTACCAATCCACACTCAAACAACTGATCTCATGGCAATTCCTACGTAATTTACGAGGTGGACAATTTTTGCTAAATCGTACGTATTTAACAAGTTGCCCAATTTGCATGATTTTGTACAAATGACCTGACCTCAAACCCTGCTCCTAAACTTACCCATCACTGCGGTTTAGACAAATTGTACAAATTCATAAGAGTGAGGTTTTTAAATTAGCCAACTCATACAAATACATAGGAATTGGTCGTGAGATGGTGTAGGATCAAATTGAAAAAAGTTCCAAAAGGTATGAAATATAATTTTATTCTTTTGTAATTGTTATTAAAACATCAGGAGATTTTCACACTTTTGCAACAGTTATATCATATATTTTAGATATAGATCCGGGTCGCTAAAGACCTGAATATGTAATAACGATTGGCAAAACAATCAAAGATGCATACAATCTTTTCAACTTTGGTAAGATTGCTATGGATATGGATTCAGTTATGTGTTAAAATATATTTAATTAGAAAAGTTGGTAACACTTTAGTTTAGGGTCCAATTCTCAATAATAAATAGTTACTCACTAGCATGCATATTACTAGGATGTTGACTATTTATTATTATATAAATCTCATATGAAAGCCTTATTCTGGGTGACCATATTCTCTTGACCCTAACCAAATACCTAAACTTGACTACCTTACTATTAATGAGCAGTAAGGAGTTTATTGAGGCAAAAGTCATAGTTAATAGTGAGAATTGGACCCTATAATCTAAAGTGTTACTGACGCGTTAAAAATATGAATTGTATAAATATTATGTATTTATGTAATGCATATTTTGTGCAGACATATTTACTAATAAACTAATGAAATCACATTGGTATGTTTTTGTTTATACATTTGCGCATGTGGTATTATCAGTGTATTTTCCTCTGTGGGGATCCAGATGGGCTGCTCATCTCTGTACATAGATTACCAAGCATGCAAGGTACAAACAAGTGTCTGAGATGAAAATGAAATGATAATGCCTCAATATTCACTACAATGACATTTCATTTCTAAAAACTCATCTCAAGCCTGCATTCAGCGTTTTCAGTTGTATGTTATCTTTTAGAAAAAGACTATGGCTTTAAAGCAGTAATTTACCGTGGGGTATACCTGTTGTTTTATAACAGCCATTTCCACCTCTCATGATTGACTGAATTCATGACCTGTTCAATGATTCACATGCAGTGCACGCATATCGGCAACTCCCACTGTTCCTTATCTGCATTCCGAGTCATCGTGCAATGATGCTTCACATGTTAGTTTCATGCTAATTACTATATATCTGGTCATTATGCCATTACCATTAGGGAGTTAAGTGCAATTCCAGGTCCCTCTCACAGCCAGACCTTCAGTGCAGCCAATGTAACCAAGGAAACCAGAACTGAGGTGGTGACTGGCTCATTTTAGATAATTAGTAGAGCTCGGTGCATTGGCTCAAAAGAAAGTCTTGCTCAAAACAACCCTCATATTCATATTCAGGCACTCGTGCCCATCTGCACATGGACATCCAAATTTAATTTCACCAGATAAAGATCAATGAAAAGAGTGTTGAAGGTACAGAAAAAGGAAAAATCTGTTAAAAAAAGATTGAAGGTAATTAGCATTGCTTTCTTACACCATGAATGCACATGTGAGCGTACACATCTCAATCATTAATTTACTAAAGGCTTTAAAAAATATATTTCAAGGTAAACAATATTTTGCAAGTATCATGTAGCATGTATTAATTTTGTGTAGTGACACCAGATTGCACTTTATGATAACTAACCTCGTCTTGTCGTGAAAAAAAAAGGAAAATTATCAGATATTTTAGGAGTCCATAATTCATGGAGAATTAAGAGTTATGGACCATGACACATGTCTTGAGGGTTTGCAGGGGCTCTTTCTATAATTTCCTGTTTTGCATGCTGGTGATACATAATAAGTTTATATATATATATATATATATATATATATATATATATATATATATATATATATATATATATATATATTAGGGGTGTAACGATACGCGTATTCGTATTGAACCGTTCGGTACGAGGCTTTCGGTTCGGTACACGGTACGCATTGTGTACCGAACGGTTCTTTGACTAATTAATTAGATTTGGAAAATAAAAAAGTTTGTGAAATATAATAATATGCGTTCAACAAGGTAGCCCAATAACCAAAACGACATAACAGGCAATGCCCCTGACACCGCCGAAGTGAAAGAAAAAAAAAAAACACCAAATATGTTTTAGGCTGCTCAGTCAGGTGCTCGCTTACTCAGTAGGCTACGCGCTGAATGCTCGTGGCAAAATGGCTATTGCGTTTAACAAACCAGAAATAGAAGATCCTCCAATAACCAACAGGTCTGGTGTTTGGGTGAACTTTGGATTCTTTGTAAGCTATGATGGTGTTGGCAAGAGTGATGGATTAAAAAACAACGGTATGTCGCATTTGCTGATGGTACAGCAGCGGGAATAATTCATGTCATGTCAATCATCTCATTTACGCCGACAACAAGACGATAAAAAGGAGAAACAGCCACAAACTATCCCCGCAGCATTTAGACAGACATTTCCAACGTATTCAAATGGCAAAAGACATCACCGCGGCGAGTGGTCCATTTAGAGCCGCGGATATGAGACCTAACGCCCGTTTCACACACACTCCGTCTGCAGTAGGCCTACGTGTGCGGTGCGTATTTTTTTCCGTACCCATGTTAACGGATGACAGCTGCACTGCACTGCACGCGGATGCTGTCCGTCAGTCCGTTCCAGGAGCGTTGCGTCTGCAGCAGTGCACGGATCGTTTTCGTACCGAGTCTATTTTTTGCTGCGCTGCGTTGCTGCATTAAAGCGACAGAAGACTTTTCGCATTAAAATTAACATGTACTGACGCGAAAGTCTAGTAATTTAAAATATACTCTTGTTTCAAAGTCAACATGGCTTTTTTTCTCAAGTAAAGCAACAAAACGACACCTTACCTGGCATTTAGGTAAAAAAAAGTGCCATAATGGATAGCACTCGTACTTTCTTGGAGGTGAAAAGCAAAGTTCTTTATGACCTGCAGGATTTCTTTTAAAAGGGTGTAAAAAACGAAAGAAAAGACGAGAGTCGGCTGTTTTTGAATATACTATTGTAAGTTTCTAATTTAAAATGTTTGTGATTTAGGGCTATAACCTATGTTTAAATGTTTTGCCACTTGTGTGAGCTAAATCTAAAGTATATAAATATGAATAAATGAACTTAATAAAATGTTGTTTAAATGTAGTAGGCTACCTAACCTGACTTCTATTAAAGAGTAAACAAAGAGAATTGGAATTCTGACGAGGCATGTTCAGTAAAAACTTTTGGATTTTAAATAAAAAAATAATGAATCAATGCTGTGTTTGTGGTATGCAACAGGATCAGTAGCGGACTGCAAACGCAGCATATGTGAAAGCACTACAGGGTGTGGGGCTCCTGCAACGCACACGCAACGCAACATGCACGGCACAAAAAAAATTATAAAAAAGGTAATTTATCTGCCAATTTTTTCTTTTTGCTGTATCTAAAACATACCGAACCGTACCGAACCGAACCGTGACACCAGTGTATCGTATCGAACCGAACCGTGAATTTTGTGAACCGTTACACCCCTAATATATATATATATATATATATATATATATATATATATATATATATATATATATATATATATATATATTTATATTTATTTATTTATTTATTTTTTATTTTTTTTGACTACTTTATTGAATAGTTTCGCATAATTTATTTTACTAGGCTTTTTTTTTCTTCATTAGGTTACGAGACCCGAAGTCAAATTCAGAAATGTAAAACATGCTTATCGTAGAAGGAGTATGGTCATTGAATATATATATTAAAGCATGTGTAAATTGCGAGTTGGCTCTCAAATGTTCTTTACTTGAGTAAATGATTGAAATAGATGCAGGAACAGTGACCGCTCAACTCAAGGGCTGGAAAATATATAATTACTGCACATCGGCCCAGCGACTAATGGAATGATTCTACTATTGCAGATAAGCTGATATCGCATGCCTGCCCTAAAAGTTATGAGCGTGCAAGCATGTGAGATCAATGGAGTATGAAAGAGTGAACGAGAGAGATTGATCAAATGAACATGTAGCCTCATACTGTTTCTCTCTGAAGGTGGAGCAGGACCGCTGTGTTCTTTCGTGTCGGGATGAGCATACAAATATCCTTTCCCTTTCACAATGCTCATATTTTTGTCATATATAGGGAGAACAAGAGAGTTTATTAGCATGTGCTGCTTTGCATTAGCATTAACACAGTGTGCAAAATTTGCCCCTTTACAGAGTTCATACTGCCTGATTTTAGTCGATTTTCAGCAGGTTTTTGCTAATTCGCAGAAAAATGGGAGTGACAATCACGCAGTGTGTATTTATCAAAGACTAATCTGAGAGAATCGAGGATGTGTCGTCAACGCTCATTAGATATTTGCATGCTAAATTTTGGAAACTGTCGGCGATTCAAAATCCTGCCGTGTGAATGTGTTTTTACTGACAATCCCATTGGTGATGAACTACAGCCAATGAAACAGCAAGATACAGGGCAGCGGGAAGTTCAATGAGGAGTTATAGAGTAATATCATTATTACACATATGCTTTACAGTTATATCAAAAAGAAACAAAGCACAAACATTTACGTGATAGGCCGCAACAGCAGCACATTGCAAAAATATTTATTTGCCTCCAACTCTCTTTGCAGAACGCAATCCTTGATCCTGGCATCTCCCCAACTATTTCCTCCTCCATAATCTTTTTTTTTCTTCCTTTTTGCTACAAATTAACTCAGACAATTTGGATCAGAAGCTTCTTGTGGGCTATCATTTTTAATAACAATTCCAGTCTCGTATAGAACTCCTGTCTCATGCATGTGTGATCTTGCATCACTTCTTGCACTGGTTTGGTCGGCAAACTTCTGGTTGTTTCACAACCAGAGTTGCTGGCAATTCTTCCAATTGTAAAGTCATGCAATGTGGCGCCGATCCATTGTGCAATGTGCATACAAATGAATGCTACCCCAGATAGTCGTGCAGTGTGAAAAAAAAAACTGTTATCTGACGATTTTGAATATCAAAATGTGAACTTGGCATTAGGGGTACAACAGCTTGTCACTAGGTTTGTCAGGGTTAGGTTTTGCTGATGCCACGTCACTGTGATGCATGCATGGGATGACAGTAAAAGACGGAGCCCGATCTCACGAAAATGGGTATAAATAGTATGAGTTTGCAATCTCGTGGAATGTATATGCTAAAATGAGTTTTGTCGGTTTTTGTCGGTTTTTTGCATGCATATGATACGCACCACCCTAAACCTACCCAAGAGCGTGTCATATGCATGCAAAAAACTGAGTAGCATTTGCACGCCAAAATGAGTTTTGACGTATCCATTTCATGAGATTTCACACTCGTACTATTTATACGCATGACCATGAGATCGTGTTGGAAAGACGAGAGGACTTTATGTTGTGTTTTGTTTGTTTTATTATGTGTTTTATTATGCGAGAGGGAGCAGAGAAGTCTCCGCTGTTTACCGTGGGCAGGAGCCTGCTGTGGTCCACCATGATGAGGAGGAGGAGCAGGGAACGGCAGACGCGTTGTCGGCTCCCCTCAGCTTTGGAGCCATCATCAGGCCAGCAGTGGGCAGAGGAGGATCAAGCCGTCCAACGAGGAGCATCCATTACCATAGAGCCTCTCGGCTGGATGAGGACCGAGCGGCAGTGTGTCCCAGAAACGGACCAAGATTCTGACCTTTCTTGTCTCTGTCGCTCCTTCTGCACTCGTTTCCTTTTCTCTCGTCTCATCTGTCCTTACCCCCAGGTGCTTTGCCCGAGAGACTGGCTCCGGGGGGAGTAGAGCGCAGTCTCATGGGAACCCCCCCCCCCAGCCTGCGAGGGGCATGTGACAAGCAAGGCGGGTGAGAGCCGTATGAGAACGGCGTGAGGCCGGGGGCATTATTACAAATGAGTATCACCTAAGTCTCGTATCTCACGGAGGAGCTTGGACGCATAAAAGGAGCGATGACAGGGAAGGACAAAAGAGTTGAGTTTAGTTTGTTTTATGTGTGTGCATTTATACTGTCATTTTGTGTTTATTTATTTATTAAATTGTTTGAACGTTCGCCGGTTCCTCCCTCCTCCTTCCAATAACAAAAGACATTGTTACAAGGCTATGTTGAACTTTATTCTTCTACAAACAGTCTCTGTATTAATAAGTACATAAGTATTCCATGACAATGTCTCTGACATGTGTTTTTGACAAATATTGCATTAATTTCACTTCATCATTAATAAAGTATGCAAACACAGTGTGAGCATCAGTAGGGGGAAGCATAAAATGTGCGTCCCCCGTTTGCAGCTCCTCCCCGCTTACACGCGGCAACTCTCGCCGATGGGTTACATCCCGCCGCAGCCGATTTCCAACACGCCTAAAAACACAAAGTGAGACATGAACATGCAGTTGCGTGTTCACACAAAACTTGACAACATGAAAGCATGCAGCCAGTGAAAAAACACCAGCCGTGTGCTACACAGCACAAGACAAAACATGACATGAAAGTACGCGGCCGATGTAAACACAAACCGCGTGCTGCACAGAACACAACCACACACGCAGACAGAAGAGCGTAGGGCCCAAGTGAACACTAAACCGCATACTCACATGACAGAAGACAAACACTAGATGCATGAATGTCCGAATCCTGATGCAAAACCAAAACCTCACACAAAACGATTAACATGAACGGAAGAGTGCGCAGCTCGAGCAAGCTGGAAGCCGTGCTTACACAAGACAATACAATACAGCAGCATCAGGGCTCTGTCCCAAAACCAAGAGTAAACTAGATTGAAGTGACAGAACCCTGACAAGGGTAGAATCCTTAAAGGGACAACATTTACCTCAAGTTCATAGTAGTACCTTAGTACTTTATGGTATAAAATGCAACTTTTAGTGGTAGATAAGGTACAGTACAAACCTGTCATTTTAGGGTGTACCAAAGGTACAACATTTGTACAGTAGAACCTGCAAAAAGAGAGCCATAGAGTGATATAGTTACGACTGCAACCCTGACCATCTCAAATGTCTTATAACAGCACGTTTTAATGTCTGAATCACTCCATTTATCTGGCAAGTTATTCAGTCTGTGTGATGTTTGATGACACAGTACAGCTGTTCTTGCTTTGTCTTAAAGTTAAAGCCAGAGCCACTACCCAAGTTGTGTCTGAAATGCTAATGATTTGATATTAACTTGGTGTATCAAAGCAGTATCACACTCACTTTATTGAATGGTAATTCGACCAAATAATCATGCAACGACTAACAACACTCACAGGACTTTCACTTTTCGTGTTTTTTTTTAATCTTCCTTTTTTACTTGTATTTCTTTAGTTTTCAATTTCATTTGCAGGTTGTTTGTTGTCCTTGCAAATGAGTTGGCAATATATTGCACCTGTTTTGAGAGAGAGAGAGAGAGAGAGAGAGAGAGAGAGAGAGAGAGAGAGAGAGAGAGAGAGAGAGAGAGAGAGAGAGAGAGAGAGAGAGAGAGAGAGAGAGAGAGAGAGAGAGAGAGAGAGAGAGAGAGAGAGAGAGAGAGAGAGAGATAGAGAACGAGAACATTAGCCTGGAGTGAAATTAGTGTGATTTGTTTTAGCTTTCAAGAATAGCTGAAGCCCATTTGCTGGGCGTTCAATGAGTAAAAGACCAAAAAAACAAGTAGGAGAGCAACCCACATCAAAATAATAGGCCTACGGTATTTGAAGATGAGAGCGAGAGCAAACAGTCTCATCTTTCCTTTCTTATTTTCTCTGCCCAAAGTGCACATTTGCCTTTTTTTCTCAGATCGTCTGATTTTTCCCTCAAGGGCTTCTCTCTCGGTCTCTCTCTCTCTCATCCTCCCTCCCTCCTTCTCACATTCTCTTTGGCGCTTGTATGTTTGTGTATATGTCTTCCTAAAACCTTAAACATGTGTTTTCCTGCCCTGCGGCCATGTACAGGGATGTGGCGTAAATCCAGGCCCGACAAACAGAGAAGGACAGTCTCACGTGAGGGTTATGAGTTAAACTATAATATTTTGCTATATCTGCTTGATCTCTGACAGCCCACCCAGTGCCATGTCACTGTCATGGCTTTGTTAGTGAACTATATCTGTCTGGTGATTTACCATGAAGCTCGCTGTAAAAGAAAATGGCTGAATCATGAGCCTGCATTTCGACACCATATGGAAACACTCCCAGACAGCCTGCTGTGCCCTCAAACTCTTACATGACTTTCCTAGTTTTAATAAAGAAAATGTCTGAGCTAAAGCCAAATTATTATGGCACACTGCTTTCTCTGGGCTTGGGTAACTGTAGCTGGGGAGGTCTGGAGAGAGTTTTTAAGAGCAGGCTTTAGGAAATGGTTTCCTCTAAGAGCTCTTAGCAACGGAGCCTCAGCAAATTTGATTATGAGTGGTAAGGGTGTGAATGTGACACAACTGCATGTATCAGAGCGATTACATTTAATCTTTCACTCGCTCCTTTACACTCGCTCCCGTCCCTCGCTCTCTCCCTGTGAATATTTATTTGAAAGCATTTAAACTAATGTGGCTGACTTTTGCAGGTCAACAGGGAAGAACAAAATCAGAACTTATCACATTGAAAGACGGCCGTGTTGGTAGAGTAATTCCCACATCTGAATAAAGGACAGCAAATCTTGTGAAAATATCATAAACTGTCAGTATTCAGGGGGTGAATATTGCATGTCCCGTGCCCCAGGGACATGACGGAAACATTTTATGCTTTACAGATTGAATTTAAATTCATGAAAAAAATGAAACAAACATATATTTCTTTAACTGACAAGCATAAAACATAAACATGTACATAACTTATGAAATATAATACGAAAACCTGTTATTGCAAATGTGAACTCTGACACAGAGCAGCCTGGGAATGTCAATTTATGGTTTTTCACTGTAAATTATAAGATAGCATATTCATTTCATCTCCAAAATCTATACATTTAACACTATTTAACTGTGAAATCAGATACAATTTTAAATTTGTTCAATTATCTATGTTGTAGGCCGGTTTATCCCTGATTTACCACTCCTGACAATTGATTATCTGGTAATGTCCGGCATTTGCAGAGCAAATCTTTAAAGAAACGGTATGCAAGAAATATATTTCAGTTAATCATAAAATGGCCCTGATATGTCTAAAAATCATGTTAATTTCAAATACTTATATCACTGACAACAGTAGTCCGGCCAGGATATTCTCATTTAAAAGTTGTTGTTGCAGCCCTCAACTGATGTTGACATGTTGTGTTTGGGCCTGAAGCTCCGCCCTCCACCTATCTACCAATCACAAAGTCAGTAGTGTTTCAGCATCCGGGTTGCCAGATCTGCTCTAGTTACCACAGCTGCAGCTACAAACATTCCTGCTAGATCCTGCAGCCTATCTGGCAACCCCAGGGAGGGGATGGTGATTGCAGTACCAGTTTTGGCCACAATCTTACATAAACTTCCTTTAACCTTCCAAACTGCTCATGGACACGTTGGGCCATCCGATTTTATGAAACGTGTTTGATTTGTTAGCCCTCTATGGTACGGTGTTGCCTCCAGGCAACACAGTCTATTTTAGATGATTTTTAATCAAATGAAACACCAATTTATTGTTCAAACCTATCTCAGGGAAGAAGAACTCAAATATTAATCAATAAAAGTACAAAAAAATTGATCACATGACCCACAGGGGTCCATTTTGTGTCCTGTTTCAGTCAAGTGCACAGGTCACATGGCTCCATATTTTCTCCAATGAAAAGGGCATTTTTCACTAATTTTTCCTGTCCAGATAATCTCCTACAAAAATAAGAGTCACATTCACTGGTAAGTAAAGAAGTATTTTCAAGAACTTACATTATATATCATGAAATGTTTTAGAGTAAAGAACAAAAACTGTGTGTTGCCTCAAGGCAACAATGTACCATAGTGGAGTCACATAAGGCCATACCAGACACACTAGGTTGGATACAAATACAGCATATTTGTAAGGAAAAGAGATAGAATTCTTTAAATATATTTGCTTTTTTGCACAATATTGTAATGTATGTATAAAAATAGTAATACACATACTATTACTGCATATATTATGATCTGCACATTTTCTATAGCTCTAAAAAAGGTATAAAACACAACTGATGTGGGTGAGGATGAGGTGTCATGTGATGAGGAAGATGAGGTCATGGTGACAATCAGGCGGGGAGAGAGTGAGGGTGATATCAAAGATGGAGATAAGGATGAGGATGAGGATGGATATGATAACTTGATATGATAACTTGATGTAATAACTTGATGTAATAACTTGATGTAATATTTTGGTAATACTTGTGTTCCCACGATGGTACAATGTTGCCTGAGAGCAACAGCTGAATTTTGAAATGTTATTTTTTATTAATATGAAATTTGTAATACATTATAAACTGGATAAATGTGTTTGTTCAGGTCTCTGGTTAAAGAAATGAATGTTTTCAATAAATATATTTATTTTTTCTACATAAAAATGTAAAATGTTTAAATGTGTCCATTGTGGTACAATGTTGCCCTGAGGCAACAAACTTTTAAAAAATAGAAAATAATTAAAACAATTTGTATTGCTATTGTTAAAGTGTCCTATTTTAAGCAGGAAAAACACTACATATAATTTTTTCCTCATTGAAATCATATTGCGTACCATAGAGGGTTAGAATTTTAAATCGGGATATTTACGTAATTCTTTCCCAATAGTCAATTAGAGAAGTGAATGAGAGCACTTATGAAATCGCGACCACGAAACAAGCTCATTTTGCCAAAATCCTGTTTGAACTTCACTTGTATTGAACCTGGAATATTCCATTAAGCATATCCAAGTTCTTCAGACTAACAAACAGACCGAAGATCCACCTGGAGCCAATCAGCAGACAGGAATGTTTGACAAAGCCCTCAATCTGTTTCTTATGCTCTCTTACTGCGTGCACTTTTGACCGAGTTTATCTGGGTGGGTTTTGAGAGCCGCCATTCCATGTGAGAGGCTGTTTTTAAGCCTGATGTTTGTTCATGGTCCAAAATAACTCATTGTAACTGCGAAGGGTGGTTTTAATAAGGGCCTCGTTCAATCCTGAGCTATCCCAGTCTCTCTCCAACTCTCCTCATTTTGGTGCTTTCTCAGTATCTTATTCCATTCACCTGGTTGTATCTGCCCTCCAGATGTCCCCACAATCCCTTTCATCTCTGTGGGAACCCTTGTCAGGATGAAGTTATTTGTTTTAACATTTTCTGCCAGAGGAAAATATCCTGGCATGATACTGCCCTACCTTTTGGTCTACTGAGAACAAGATGAAAATAATTTCTTGGATCTGAAGAGTGTGAACACACAGCAATGAAGTTTTTCCCTCTGACTAGACCACATCATAGAACAAATAAGCACATGAGAACTTGCTTTAAAGGGATAGTTCAGCCTCAAAATGAAAATATTGTTTTTATTTACTGACCTTTGTGCCGTTTTAAAGCACCATGGGTTTGTTTCTTATGTCTCTCACACACACACACACACACACACACACACACACACACACACACACACACACACACACACACACAGAGAAATGTTAGGCAGAATGTTCACGATTATACCTATAAGGCGTCTGCACACCCTCACTTTGATGCAGAAAGAAATGTTTTCCTAGAAAAAAAAGGCAACCGAAGGGTGCCAAAGAGGCCTTTACGGCAAATACAGTGATGTACAAAACAATTATAATAATACAAATACATTAAATCTTTGTATATGGTGATACAATTATAAAAAGGAATCAGTTATATACTGTAAAGATAATTTGCATTGTTATTCTGGGTGATGTACAATAAGCAGGCATAACATTATGACCATCTTCCTAATACTGTGTTGGTCCCCCTTTTGCCAAACCAGCCCTGATCCATCGAGGCACACCCCTGAAGGTGTGCTGCGGTATCTGGCACCAAGATGTTAGCAGCAGATCATTTAAGTCCCGTAAGTTCCGAGGTGGGGCCTGCATGGATCGTACTTTTGTTCAGCCCATCCCATGGGAATTCGTTTGGATTGAGATCTGGGGAATTTGGAGGCCAAATCAATACCTCAAACTCGTTGTGTGCTCCTCAAACCATTCCTGAACCATTTTTGCTTTGTGACAGGGCGCATTATCCTGCTGAAAGAGCCACAGCCACCAGGGAATAGGGGAGCACGGGGCATAACCTAACTCGGGGTTAGGTGTAACACGCATGGTTTAACACTTTTCACACATGCCAGGATGAGGAAACGTTTTGTATTTGCTTGTTGCCATATCAACACTATATAGAGAGAAAATAGTGCCAAATTTAAAAACTCTTTGGAAGCTATCACTGAACATTTATTTAACCATAGCAAAAGTAAATGTCTTAAGTATATTTTTCATCTCTGTTTTTTGTGTTTATTTAAAATAAGACAAATCTGATATTTGAATCTTATATCTGTTATTTAACTGTTGAGATGGTTCTTTAATGCTGATCCAACAGCAGAAGATCAGCAGAAGCATCGGTTTAAATCCCAGTCACACAGGTGGGGTGCGTTGTAACACTGTGAACTATGATATTATATTCTATACTTGTATTAATTCTTTTGAGAAACCACGAGAAAAGGGTAAATAAGGACTGCGAGTCAATGTTCAGAAATTATCCATTATAATTAAGTTTTGGACTATGCTGTATATCTGTATTAGCGATGTGTTTGCTGTCAAAATCAAAAATGTGTGTATTTTTAATGGGAAAAAAAATGACATTATTTTATTTCAAAAAGTTAATAATGGTATTTTATTGACAAAATATTTTAGTTTGTTTTGGATATATTTTAGATTATATCAGTGGACATTTTAAGCTGTCATATGATCATGTTACATTGTGCCCCCTCACATGTTACAATGTACCCCACCTATGGGGCATGTTGTCACATTTCACTTGCTTTTGCGCCATTCTTTTGCGCTAAATCAAGAAAAAAACATACACTGTATTAAAGGGGTACTTCAGCGCTGGGAAGATGAATCTGTATTTAAACTGGGTCATCAATGCAGTAGAAATGTGCGATTATTTTTGAATTTACTAGACTGAGAAAAGACAGAAAATGTATTTTTGTCCCATGGGGATGAAAGACTACAATTCCCAGAATGCTTCGCTGCCCTGTGAGGCCATTCCCAAAGCCACCAACTTGATTTCTGTGACTGAGTTGGAGAAAACACTACAATTAAAAACTGAACGTGTCTGTGCAACATAAATGCGTATAAATAGTACGATTGTGCAATGTCGTGGAATGTATACGCCAAAACTCATTTTGGCGTGCATATGATACGCTGTTTTTCGCGTGCATATGATACGCACTTTATGGCGTATATATGTCACGCGCTTGGGTAGGTTTAGGGTGGTGGGGTGTGGGGTTCGTATGTATAATACGCCATAAAAGTCGTATCATATGCACGCGAAAAACAGCGTGCCATAGACACGCCAAAATGAGTTTTTTTATACGCATTTTTGTGAGAAAACCCTGATGAGTGAGTCACCGCGAGAGTATCACAGCACTGAGCACTAACTGCAGGAGTGATGAGAGCTGAGGTAATCACGACTACACTCAATCGCGGCATACTATGCGAGTTCAGTCTGGCGCGTTTCAGTTCATGCCTTTGCAAGCTTAACTTTCATAGAAATTAATTTGAGAAGTTAAAAGACTTACATTGCTCACCATAGCTCCGTTTAAATGAGTGCCTGTAAAGCTGCCAGCTGAGCTTTCCCTGCAAGCTGAGTGTTATCTCCCATCCCCCATGCGTGAATTCAAAACATGCGGAAATGGCTCCCTCTGCTGGCTGTAGTCTTTAGCCTTTGGGCAAACATTCCTCCTATGATGCAAATATCATCAATTTGCATCATAGGAGGAATTTTTCCAGAAATCAAATGCATAAATCTCTTGTCTCAGGGGGATATGAGGGGGGAAAGCACAATCATTTGAATATACTGCAGGGTTTCTACTGATGCAAAGCCATATGCTAATCGCTGAAGTAACCCTTTAATGAAACAAAACCACATACTCGTACTAGATATAATAATAATAATAATAATAATAATAATAATAATAATAATAATAATAATAATAATAATAATAGATTTTATTTAAATTGCACTTTTCATTCCGAAGAATCTCAAAGTGCATTAATATGTGCAATTAATGTGGGGGGAAAATAAATACTCTAAACCTAATACTCTAAAATACTCTAAAAGTAGATTCACACAAACTGAGACATCAAAAAGCTTTGATCTGCAACAAGTAGGTGGTACGTGTCAAAGTAGCATCCACGTGATGTAAAAGAAAACGTGATTCATCAGACCAGGCCACCTTCTTCCATTGATCTGGGGTAACAGATATGCAGCCCCAAACGCAACAAACTGCGAAGCACTGTGAATTCTGGCAACTTTCTATCACCTGTCAGTGGTCATACTGTTAAGCCTGATTGTGTATTGTAAATAACTCTACAAATTAGTCTAAAAAAGTCTAACAGTGTCAATTTAAGAGCTACAGTGATAAGATTATCAATGAATAAAGTAGTGTCCTTGCACAAAGCTATCCCAAAGCACAAAGTCTACGTTTTTATAGTGTTTTGCTTTCTTTCTTTCTTTCTTTCATTCTTTCTTTTTTTTTTTTTTTTTTTTTTACTTCTTTGGAGCTTGACAGCCCCTGGTCTCCATCCACCTTCACAGGATGGAGAAGAGCAGTGTGAACACTCATCATAAATAACTAATTACTATTAAATACATAAATTACTAATTTTCTCATTTTGCATTCAGAGAGTCAGTCATAAAGGGTCTGAAACAACAGTCAGTAAATAATAACAGAATTTCAAATTTCATTATGGTGAACCCAAATTGGCTTAAATTTTGAAGCTAATGTCATCTCTGTACTTAATGCCACGGTTTTTTGCTTTTATGAAAAAAAAAAATGGAGAAGAGATGGAGAACGTGGACTACTTCTCTCTTTTTCTCTGTGCTGGGAATGGTTGGACTTTCAAGTTCTTCTCTTTCATCACTTATGAAGGTGTTGGATGACATTTAGAGCCCAGATACACCATTTAACTGCCAGTGCTTTACTTTGGACCTGTTCTCTCTCTCTCTCTCTCTCTCTCTCTCTCTCTCTCTCTCTCTCTCTCTCTCTCTCTCTCTCTCTCTCTCTCTCTCTCTCTCTCTCTCTCTCGCTCTGTGTGTGAAAACATGCATTTAGGCAATGTGTCAGTGCAGCCTGTCTCTCTTCTCTTTACCTTTCCTCAAAGATAGCATCATCAGATGAAGGCCTTTCTCTCAAACACACATACACAATCATCAAAGTCATCTAACAGGCGCGGAAATCTCTCGAGAGAACTTTTCATGCATGGCCATGTCACTATGTAGAGCTGAAACTCACTAAATATACAAATCATCATCTAACTGATGGCAGACAGCATGAAATATTAAAGAGCGAGAGAGAGAGAGAGTGTGTGTGTGTATGTTGCAGCGTATGATACTAATTTGATACTTTAATGTAATCATTTAAAAGGGATGGCTTTGGTCTATTTAAAATTCTAAATTCTGTCTTTTGAGGGCTGGAGGGTCTAATGAATATTTAAAGACTATTTTGATTTGGGTGTTTTTCACTGTTTTGAGAAAGCTGGAACTGAAGCTCAGAGCTGTCTGGTTACTGAATGAACAGGACCATTGCTGTTACACACGCTCTTATAAACATTCTTTCATGCACTCCTTCCTTTTGAAGTACCCTTCACATTCTCTAAAAGGTTTTATTGCATTTACTCAACTGATAAAGAAAATATGTTATTCTCTAAAGTCTGAAGTTTAATTGTGTTAATTTTCATCTTGGTTCAACTCAATTACAATATACCCCTTTAAAGGGATTTCAACTAAAAATGAAAATTACCCCATGATTTATTCCCCCTAAACCATCCTAGGTAGCCTGACAAGCCAGACCCACATCAAGATGTTTGGTCTGGAAACTCACCATAGACAGGGCTCAATCCGAGGGGCGGGATAAACGGTTGTCTTTCAAACTCCCTCTGCACGCGATAGGATAGCGCTACACTAACCGGAGCAACGACGGTGAAGGGGAGCTCGCTGACTGATTAAACATTCGCCGTATCCGGTCGGCTAAACTCCGAACACATCTTCCCTTTTTAAGAATGACTTCAGTGCCGCTCTTTGTTCTTTTCTCAGAGAAAAGCTTAACTCCAAGTCTTCCGGAGGCGCGGGCAGAGCTGATTCGAAAGACCGCAGCCGTTCGCCAGTTTCTGTGTTACTAGAAGCACACAAACGCACCTCGGCCGTCGTCATTATGGCCCCGCCCGCCGACTCTATAGCCTACACGATGTGATTGGGCCGTCCAGTTTCTGAGGAATACAGCTAAGATAGGAATTGAGAGTTGCTAGACCACACTTGCGGGCAAATTAAATTTACTGCCGCTAGGGTGCGTCTAGATTTCTAGGCTACATCCTAGGTGTATATTATTCAGCTTTCAGACAAGTACAAGCAGAGTATAGATATATGTTGTTGGTGGTTTTTTTATTTTATTTTGTATTATTTTAATTCCTGGCTAATCCAAGCATTATAATGACAGCCCAAAATTTGAAGCCCAAATAATTGTATCCATCCATTATAGAAGTAATTCACACAACTCCGGGAGGTTAATAAAGGCCTTCTGAAGCAAATCTGTTTTTTGTTTTGTTTTTTGTAAGAAAAATATACATGCTTAACGCGTTATTAGGTAAAATATCCGGCTTCTGGGGGACCGCCTTCTGTGTATACAACTTATGAAAAAGCGTAACTGGTGTGACAATGGCGTTGGATGTAGTGCAAGCGTTTTGAAGGCGTTACACTTTCTTCGTCAGTTGAATATGAAAGGTGGTCTTGTGGGAGCGAGATATTTTACTACATACATTTGTAAATATAGATATTTTTCTTACACAAACCCATTAATTCGGTTTAGAAGGCCTTTATTAACCCCCAGAGCCATGTGGATTACTTTTACAATGGATGGATGCACTTTATCGGCTTCAAATTTCTGCCTGCCATTTACTGTCATTATAATGCTTACACAAGACATTTTTTTTATATATCCCTTACTGTATTCATTTTAAAATGAAAGTCATATACACCTAGGATAGCTTGAGGGTGAGTACATGATGGGATAATTTTCATTTTTGGGTGAACTATCCCTTTAAAGATGTTAACATATTTTAGGAGTGAAAATATTTACAACATTATTTATAATATTTATAATAGAAGGGTTTTTATGCTATGTATGAGAAGCTTGACTTTTAAAATATACATGGATTATTATTATTATTATTATTATTATTATTATTATTATATTGCAATTATTTATTTAGCAAAGAAAAAACAATCAAATATAAATGGATTACTAATATATTGAATTAGGTAAATAATTAAATGATTTTACATGTATGGTAAAATTTAAATGGAAACTAAAAACGATAAATGACTATGATAAAAGATTTCACAAAGCATCTGATATTTAAATGAACTCCGGCAGCTTACTAACCGTATGGTTGAAGTTAATATAAACTAATGATGTTAAAGGAATAGTTCACCCAAAAATTAAAAATTCTGTCACAATATACACCATATAACCTAATACCGTTCAAAACCAAATGAAGGTTTTTTTCAATTAAAGAGATTTATATCCCTATGTTGAAAGCTCATCCACCAAAACCATGACAATAATAAAACATAACTGATGTAAATCGAGCCATTCAATCAAAGCTTTCTAAAGAAACACTGTTGCTTTCTACGGTAAGCAGATTTCAGTTTAGACTTTAATTTACATATACATATAAATCAATGAAATTCACAAACAAAGAGCACATCAAATATGCCACACGAAAGCTCAACGTTTTAGTTGTGTGGACTTTCAGTGGACACATTTCTCAGTTTTCAAAGAAATATCTTCCTTTGTGTTTCAGAAATTAAGAAAATAAGTATCATGGTGCTTGGAGCAATGGGTGATAATTTAATTTATGAGTGAACTAACCCTTTAAATGTTTTCATTTTTCTTTCTTTCTTTCTTTCTTTCTTTCTTTCTTTCTTTCTTTCTTTCTTTCTTTCTTTCTTTCTTTCTTTCTTTCTTTCTTTCTTTCTTTCTTTCTTTCTTTCTTTCTTTCAAACAATTACTATTACATATCGCACATTAGAATAAAGGACATTAAAAGAGCTAAAAATCAGTGATTCCGTACAATAAATATGATTGTAGATGTTCTCTCTTCTCGACACACGCTGGCATCGCACAAAAGAGAGTTTGACCTTCCTTTGGTGAGATGGCTGAAGTGATAGTTTTGTGCTCTTCCTGACAATTCAGCAGGGGTTTCATACATAATGCATTCGATGCCATACACTGTAGCTGGTCATGGCCACAGTCTTTAATAAATATCTGTGACAACAGGCAGACAGAGAGGAGCAGCATTATAACCAACAACGAGCTAATGTCTCCGTGCACTTTCATGAGGCTGCGGATGCATTATTCAGCTTCAGAATAGATGGCTTCCCACTGCATTTTTCATGGTCTTCTATTCTCTACCTTATTTATTTTCCTTCTTGCACTTTCAAACACTTCTTTTTTTTTAGACTCACTGACTCTGTGTGTATGAGTGTGTGTGTGTTCTCACTCAGTATAGTCAGGGCCTAGAGGTGTGATTGTGTGTGTGTGTCACTGTGCAGATTGTGTTGTTGTGTTTATTCACAGGCATAACGTCTGTCTGAAGAGATGCAACTTCACACTGGGGCAAAAAAAAAAAAAAAAAACACCACTTCAGAGATCTGAACCGAGACGACTTACAGGGCCTTAAGAAAAAAATCTGTGCAAAGAGAACGAGGCTCCCTGCCATTGAACATCTCTTTAGCAACAGATGCATACATTTTCATAGAAAACATCTTGCGGCGTTATCTTATTTGGAGTCAAAAAGTTTTTCGTATCTCAAATTATCCTTGCGAGCAGTCAATTTCAGTATGCTGCTTTGTTAGTGTCACGGTTTCCTGCAAATATAATTTGTATGTCGAAAAGAGTATTTCAAAGATACCTGGATGGTCCAATATTTCCTGTCCAAATTCAACGTATGGATCGATGCACACTCTAACGGCTGATATTGCCCACAACCCATTGCGAGTTGGCCGAGGATTCAATTAGAACTACAAACAGGGATAAAAAGCGTTAAGAAACTAAAAACATGACAGATGTTTGAGTCCGACGGTTAAGTAGAGAAGTTTAGATAAAGGGGTTTGAGTGATCAGTATTTAATAGTGTTGCAGTACTCGAGATCGGCCTTGGTCTCGAGTCTCGAGACCACTTTTTAAAGGTCTTGGTCTCGTCTCGGTATCGACCGCATTTTTACTCGGTCTCGTCTCGGTCTCGGGCGAAGATGACTCTGGATATTGTCTCAAGACCGGTCAAGACCACAGCTGAAGGCATATAAAGAGCAGAGAACTCCACCCTGCGCACACTCTCTCTGTCTTCAAAATAAGCACATAAGCTCTCTCTGATACTTCACATATTAAGCTAAATCAAAAGTTCAGAAAACCGATTCCATGTTGAATGTTGCGCGTTCGGACTTCGGACAACTGTTTTGAAGTATACCGCTCGGTGTGAATTGCGCTCAAAAAACGTTTGACCAGCTAAACAGCTGACATAAATCATACATTAAATAAACAGGAAACAATTTCTATCCAGTTATGAAGTGTTTTCTGTGTGACAACCTTCCGCGATGTTCTAACAGCTGTGATTCACACACAACGGGTCTGCTAATGTCCGATTCACGACCAATTGACTCATTTGAACCGAATCATTTTAACGACGGTAATAAGAACTGATCTGTTCAACAATGAACTGAACGAATCAGTTTAATCATTTACTCAGAACACCTCAGAAATGAGAACACAAGTGCGCTTACCCAATTTAGCAAGAGTGAAGAGTAAAAATTATTAGTTTTAACCATCTACAGCAGGGGTCGCCAACTGGCGGACTCCGGTCCGGATCCGGACCGCGAGATGCATCCATCCGGACCGCGAAGCCTTTTGACGCAATGAAATAAATAAATGCCAAATGCGATTTAAAATAAACAAATAATCACAGTTATATCAGGCAGTTCAGTAGAACCCTTTTTTCCTATGTTGCCACGGTTGCGTTGACAGTTAAAAGGGGTCGCACACCGGACTGAAGCTCAGCTCCGCGTCTCAGGTATCTCACACCGAGACGCACATACGCGCGAGCTCCGTTAATGGACTTCTGACAGAAGAGCTGCACGATGGTTGTATCTTGTAGCACAGGGTGAAATCAGTATGTACATGGACGATTTGAGGGAAATGTAATATAAATGTAATACATCGTGCAGCTCTTCTGTCAGAAGTCGATTCAAAACTGAGCTCGCGCGAATGTAAGCGTCCGGTGTGAGATCCTGAGACGCGGCGCTGAGCTTCGCTTCCGGTGTGCGACCGCGTTTAGGCTACGTTACTATGCTCACTGTATGTTCAGACGCGCAGTCACGCGTGCAGTGAAGAGACTGAGAACAGAAAGCGGCGCGCAAAACAGAGGCTGAATCAGAAATTGGCCCCTTAACCCTCATTCACTATATTCCCTACGTTAGTCCACTATTACAGTTCACTTGAAGGAGTGAATGAAAATGAGTGCGTGAAGTCGCACAGCTGTTGTGTGTACATCGGCTGTACACTCGATATCGCGGTGCAACATGTGATTGAATGAGTGCACTCAAACATCCACTGTGGTTTCGCACACCACTATATGGCTGTCCCCTAAAATAATGCCCTATTTAGGGTATAGGGGCGATTTCGGATTCAGTCATACACATTTTTATCCTCAGCAGTCTGAGGTAAGGGCGCAGAAAAATTAGCCAATTTCTCCCATGCACTGAAGTTCAGACAATGTAGCAGCCTATATGCAATTTATTATTATTATTATTATTATTATTATTTTTTGGAACCAGGTATTTTTATGCTTCCGTTCCATCTTTAAGTTCAACTCAGCTCAGCCTTTTGAAATGTTATTTGAGGTTATTTACGTTTTTCTGGATTTAAAGGAACAGTTGAAATAAAGAGATACAATGTTTCTTGCACTTTTTCATTTTTCCAACACTGGTGGCACTTTATTTTTACCTGTTTGTGTTTCTGGATAATATTGCTAATGATTTTTTACCAGTGCAATTTGAAGCACAGAGAGAGCAGTGCTGAAGATTGGATAGCCTACATTTAGTTAGGTAGAGACTATACATGTGAATGAACATAAAATTATGTTATGAGATTTCTGTTTTGTTTTTTAACCAGGACGGTTTGTGTTCATTGATTGTTACTGTTTATCTCAGTTCAGCAGAAAAAGCAATTTAGTTGCTAGTTATGTTGAAATTAATGTATTTTCAGTGCAGATTTAGAGATGAAGGCATTTTTTCATTCATCATATTTTTGGTCAGACATGGCTACTGGTTGAATTTAGATATTTTGTACCAAAGCAACTTAAACAGAACAACCTCAAAATGAAATACATTTTGTGAAGGATTACCTATGTTTGCTTTAACAATATGAAAATACGTGTTTATCTATATGAGAACATATTATATTTTGTTCAATAAAGACATTTTTTTTTAATCTACACTAATTTCTTTAGTCTGGCAAAAAAGACATCAATTCATGTTTTTAGGTATATAATTGTCCGGACCTCGGCCGGTGAGGAAGGTTTTTTTCTGGACCCCAAGCTATTTTAGTTGAAGACCCCTGATCTACAGTATTTCAGCTTATGTATGTTGAATGTGTAGTAAAATAAATAGTCTAAAATCATTTAGTTTAGACTGGAGTGAGGTGAAAACAGAACAAAGTTGTTTTTTAGCTAGCTGATCATTTTATTAAATTGTATATGGCAGAAAATGTGGCTATTTGTTAACTGTTAATGCTATTTCGAATATTGATATGATTATATACCAAAACAATTCAACCTGTTGGAACAAAAGAAACATCAAGATAAGAGATCATACTTAATATTATTATCTTATGTGAGATATAACATAAGATAATAAAAAATTATTGTTTCGTTGCATTTTTTAAAAAATTGTGTGTGTGTGTGTGTGTGTGTGTGTGTGTGTGTGTGTGTGTGTGTGTGTGTAGGTCTATCAGCCACCACCAAAGACCATTTATGACTCAGGAAAAACCCTGCACATGTGAGATATTTGTTAAATCAAACTGTAGTTAATCAAAAAATGCAAGTACAGGGTTTCTTTCCCTTTTTGTTGCACAATAAAGCTGGACAATAACATTTTCAAATTGTAAATGAAAAATATGTACATATATAAAATAATTTGCTTAAGCAGCATACTAATGCATATCTGTATGATACATCTTCCACCTCCTGTTATTCACATTCATTTAAGACATAATGGACTGTGTCTGAGATTAATACCTCAACGAGATTAGCATTCTTAGGGAACTTTGAGTTTTTAAATGGGAGTGAGCGCTTTTCACAAAACAAAACACAAAGCTCTGTTAGTGTCAGTTTGGTGTTTGTGTCCACAGACTGTAAACAATACGATACGACAATACATTGACGAAAAGTTAAGTGTTATTTGCTTATAGAAGAAAAAGATTAATTCCCACAAAGCTGCAATGCCTTTTGATTATTTGATCAAAACTTCTCTCATGGTACACTTACTTACCCACACATACGAGAGAAGTGCCAATCATATGCATATTCCACATTTTATCATAAGCGTGGGGACATGCACTGGTCTCGGCCTGTCTTGGTCTTGGTCTTGGTCTTGACTCGGTCTCGGCCTGTCTTGGTCTTGGTCTTGACTCGGTCTCGGCCTGTCTTGGTCTTGGTCTTGACTCGGTCTCGGTCTCGGCCCTTCAAAGTCTTGGTCTTGTCTTGGTCTCGGTTTAGGTGGTCTTGACTACAACACTAGTATTTAACCTGACAAAAATATATTTATTCAGTGTTGTCCACATTATATTTCACCTGCAGCAGAATTGTGAACTTTTGTAATGACACGTTTGGCCATTAACTTTTAAATGCATCATTATATTTAAACTGCAAACACGAGAGTCTCTGCATTAAAGACCCACAAATGGGAGATCAACGTGCGGCTACATTTCTCTCCGATATGGTAGGAGATTAAACTGAATGAATGTGGAGGATTTAAACTGTGTGAGGATTGACAGAGCAGTTTAAGCGGTGACGGGATACACGTAACTAAAGCTGCCTTCACGTGCTTTCGGAAGTTTCCTACTTCCCACTTCAGAAGTCGTGATTACAAGCTTGTTGTGTTCAGGTGCTTTGTTGTCGGAAAGAATGGAGGACGCAAGGTTCATACTTTTATGCGTCTTTGGAAAATGTTATTTTAACACTATAGCCATTTCAGTCATTTCCCGGTCCCAGAAAATAGAATCACTGGCAAACACTAGCAGCACAACACAAAAGCATATTGTTTATAATCACATTCACAAAAAAGGCATAATATAGACAATAAAGGCTGCTTAAAGACTAAAATGGCAATAGTTTTCAGCCATACATGACGCTATTGTATTACTTTTACCGCATTATCTAGATAGTCAGCTTGTTCACTATTCTGGAATGATGGTCGACTAGATGCGATTTTCGATGTGTTTAAAATGCACAATATGCTTAAAATTATTATTAATTTATGTAAATATGTACTACTTTAATGACAAGACAAGACAATGAAATTGTTGTGAAAAAAAAACAACTAATAAAACACCCGCCACAGCAGAAATTCGTCTCCCATCCGCCATTTTTAACGGTTATGGCACGCCCATCTCGGGAACTTGGGTATCAAAATTATTTCCGAACTTCCCAGTGGTAAACACGACATCAGAGGGCGTTCATGTGCAATTTTTACCTCAAAAACTCGTATTTACGATAATTCCGACAGCACGTGAAAGCAGCATGAGCAACAGATTCCCTTAAATATGACGAAGTAGTATGTCCCGAAGCTTGCATACTTTTCTGCTACACACTCAAAATTATGTTTTTTTTTTCTTCACAAAAAGAGTACATACTTTTAGGATGTAGTATAAGTAAGCCAATTAGGACGCAGCACTACACAGCGCTCTCGCTCACCTGAATACTAACTGTCTACACCTGTTTACAATCAGCAGCAGCAATCAGTTCTTGCATAGAAGCACACAACTTACACATTATTGTCTGGTTACATTCATGGACTTTTAACCTGTTGTACTCACCTTGTGATTATCTGTGATGTCTCCTACCATCTTCCTGTGAATCCCTTCCCACAATCTCCTTGTAATCTCCTGTGCAACCTCCATTATATACCATTCCTTCCTGATATAGCCTATACTCACATGCTACCAGCAATGAGGTGTTTGCTCTGCTACTCAGGCCACATCCATATGAAGCCAGAGATTTCCCTATCTAATCTTTTTTTTTCCTCATCTTGAGAAAATTAATATACAATATATACAATATATACATATACTTATACTTATACAATATATACAAATATTTTTTTTAAAAATTCAACCTTCTCACAGTTTGTCTTGAATGGCAAAATTAGTTGCATAGACCAAAACCTCAAATTGTACCAGGCTTTAAAAGTTTTAATTTTTTTTTTTCTGTAAAGTTGGCCATTGTAAGGGTGCTTTCACATCTCTAGTTCGGATCATTTAGTTCGAACCAAGGGCAAACAATTATACATTGTTGCATTTTTCAGCTTTTTTGGTTCTTTGATCTGAACCAGTTGAAACGAACCAAAATGCAGGCACATGACAACATCCGCATCACTCATTGGCCATGGCGTATACCCTAAACTGCTTTTCCATGGGTCTGAATTAATGTGGGAAAATTCTAACAGAAAAGGAAAAGCCAGCAAAAACACAACACTATGGAGAGACGACTGCATGGGCTGGTTTTGTCGCAGGCCATAATGTATTACATTGTTTGTATACACCACAGTATGCAAACAATACATTTCTATAATGAAGCGCGGATGCGACTTGAAAACAACGTAACACACTGAAAGCGGTGATCGCGCATCGCTCGTCACTTCAAGAGGAGGAGTGAATTAATTCTCCTTAACTCTAATATGCTCCACTTCCAAGAATATTGCCAATGATCTAGCATGTAATGTCATGCACATAATGTCAGCACAGCTGACTATGGCAGCTGGTTTAGTCCAAAAATTATCAGTAATTTTGCAGTTGGTTCTGTTTGAGGTCGGATCACGTTCTCACCACAAACTAACCACTCCAGAGTTCGTTTGAAAGCATACCGAGACCACCTCTTCAAGGAGGTCTTGGTACGCCTTTTTGGTCCGCTTTTGGTGCGCACCCGAGTGCGATTGCAGCTTTCACACCTGACCAAATAAACCACGCCAACGAGGTAAACAAAATCTTGTACGATTCAAACAAATTTAATGAGGCAGGTGTGAAAGCACCCTAACATAGGCTCAATATGCTCCCTTCTGGAGCCTGTCTAGCAGTCAGTCGATGAATTGCAGATTAAGTCACTTCCGTATTGGCTTCAAGAGAAACTGGGGGAGTTGCCGCTTGGTCATATCTGGGTCAATCAAAACTTATGTTGTTCTCAAATGCAATATTCAAAGTCACAGAACCTTCTACCCATCACTACTTCACAGGGCTCCGAGATTGAGTCTGTCTCTAAATTCAAGTATCTTGGTATCCTAATTGATGATACACACTCTTTTAAACTTCACATTCAACATGGGTAAAAAATCTAAAGCTGAAATTGGGTTTTTATTTTAGAAACAAGTCATGTTTTTTCCTTTGAGGCAAAAAGGAGGCTTGTTGCTGCCACTTTCTTGTCAGTGCTGGACTATGGCGATGTTATATAGATGAATGCTTGCATCACAAGCTTGAAACTGTTGGATACTGTTTATCATGGAGCTCTTAGGTTTATCACAAACTTTAGAGCACTTACTCATCACTGTTCTTTGTTTGATCGGGTTGGTTGGTCTGCATTGTCCACCCGTAGACTTAATCATTGGTACATTTTTATCTACAAGGCAATTCTTGGTCTGCTTCCCCCATACCTCCAGTCTTACATCGAAAAGAAAAGTGCAGGAAGATATTGTCTTCGTTCTGAAGACTTATTATTATTATCTGTTCCTCAAGTCCGGACAGAATTGGGAAAAGGGGCTTTCAAGTACAAAATGTGCTGAATCTTAAGGAGCCAGTTTCATTGGTTGATTTTAAATTAGTTTTAAACAACATGGAAGCTACACAAACTGGCTGTAGATGTTATGACTGACTCAGTTATGACGGACGATTGTTGCTGTTGTTTATCACTTGCGATAATATTCTTTCAAATTTTAGTCAAATTTCTTATGACTTTATAATTATTTATTACTTGTACAATTGTTATATGTTGATGTTATATATGTTTTTTTTTTTGTCTGTAACCTTGTTAAATGTGCTGCTGCCTGTCTTGGTAAGGACACTCTTGGAAAAGAGATTTTTAATCTCAATGAATTTTTTTCTGGTTAAATAAAGGTAATAGTAATGATAAAATCTTATACCTGGCGCAATGCGATTGAAAGAACGCTGCAAGTCTTTTTCTATTTTCAGGTGCAATGGACCATTGACCAACAAAAACCTGGTCTAAAGTCAAAAGAAGTATTGTTTGTGTCATTTAAAGGTGAGATAGGTAGGACTGATCTAAAACACTTTTGTCCAAATTTGTTTAAACTTTCTTTGTATGTCAATACATCATTAAAATGTAAGTACTCTGAAAAGGAGAGTATAAAAATCGAGTGACTCTAGAATTTTTAAAATGCAATAAACACCGCTCATTATTTTCGTTCGGGACGAAACAAATGATTGGCTTGGGCGACTGTCAGTCTCTCTCGCTACCATGGCAACCACCGCTTTCGCTACAGGATCTGCCCACATGCGCGCGCTCGTTTGATTTGAGCAGTTCAAGAGGCAAAAAACCTAGGCTAAATAAAATAATGGCAGAGAAAGAGCATTCAAAATTCACAGTGCCGGGTTTTGCAGTCAGCGAAGGCAAATAATGCAAAAAAGGAAGACAGTATGAGAAAAGGCAATGCACAGAAAGTCTTTGGATAAACAAAGAAATCAAACGCGAGTAAATATCTGTGTGGCTTTTCAACGATGGTGAGAACTGAGGGACCTGAAAAACGACTCATTGCTGGCTGTATTTCTGCTGGACAGGTAATCTTTCATTTTGATTATAAATTTTTTTGGTTAATGTTTTCATGAAGCATGTATCAAGAGCAAATGAAGCTGCCTAATATAGCTAATAACATTACTTAGCATAAAGTTACAATAATATACACTTGGCCATTAGTAGAGATAATAAATACTCAACATGTTTAGCTCAAGTTGATCGCTGTTGTATTGAATTTTGCAAAATTTAACTTTAGATAACAAAATGCATGTGTAAAAGCTAGTACTCCGCATCCAGGAACTTTTTTTTAAACTAAGTTAGCTTTAGCTACTGCTAATCAACAATGCTTTCATCATGGAAACTCTTACATGCAAAACACGGTATATGTCATGAATCTTACACGAAATTCATCTTCATTACAGTATAACTGATGTTATTGGAAAAACATGATGCTATACCCGTTTTCTTTGCCTTATAAATATAACTAGCTTGTTACCAAATCAAACAAAAATATATTTTAAACTTCATCAGTATCGGTATTCTAGCTTGATAGTGAGTACTAAAATACATCTTATGTGTTTATATTCATACTGATAAAGTTCGATTTTTTTATTACATGTGATTCTGACATGATGTCACTACATACACTCCGCTCGTCTCAGATTAAAGGCACAATATGTAATGTTTCAGCATTAAAAATATAAAAGATCACTATATCTATGTTATATATTTTTTAAAGTTGTGTGTTTACATTATCCCGACAGTTCCAATTAACTTCTAAATCCAGAGAAATTAATATTTTAATTCGAAGACACGGACCGTGTCTTTATTTCCGTTATGTCGCCCGTCTTTCACGTCATATCCACGTTTGCGTCTTGCTTCCTGCAGAACTCGGCGGAACCGCCAAACTCAAAGAGGAACACTGACAGTATAAGGGGAACACCCGTATAAAAAAGTCTGTATGATAATGGATCATGACTACTCTTTGCCTGTACGTTTTGCCAGCTCAACAAAGCGCAAACGTACGGGTGAAAAAAAATGACCCGAGAAGATTTTGGGACAGTAGAAGAAGCAAGAGACGTGTAAACCTTGGAGAAGCCTTTGAAAGATGGCGAAATCTTCGTGACAAGCTCGGACTGCAGAGAGATGCTGATCTCGCTTGCGTTTTAATAAACAGGTCATTTAAGTAACCATTCAGCTAACATAATAATCATATAATCATAACATGCTGTATGTTTGCATATTGCATAGCGATCTTGACCACATCGAGACGTGTTTAGCTGAATACGTATACATTTTGTATTGTATCGGCTTTTCAAACAGGCGGATTCTGTGTTTTTGGAGACTGAAACTGAGACTTTTTAAAACTGATTCAAAAGTATATTTATATCCGTATATTTGGTGACACGATGATGTCATGTGTAAAACGCAGATGGACTAGCTATTATTGGTTTTATATGTAGCTGGAGAAAGTAACGTTAGCTTCATAAGGTAATATGCCACTATCTTGGTCAATTAATATAAGGTGACCGTCACTTTTATCATATGTTAATACTAGCTACATATAACATCGATTTAATAATGATCTACTTATTCATATATCTCTGAGTTCCAAAATAAATGTTTATTAGAATGATTGATGAACGTGGGGAGCGACACAGCGCGTGTTCCAATGAACAACGTATTGCTGGTGCTGGTTCTCTCATTTACTATGTTTTATGTTGGTAATGATAAACTAAATTGAAATGTATTTCCGTATTGAACAGTTGATATACAGAATGTTCGACAATCGCGGATGCCATGTCAACATATCTATAATTTGAGTAACTCAAATTATGATGCACGGTTAATATGTCAACATAGCCTACCAACTTATAGGTATGTTGACATAGCGACCGCCCGCACAACATTCTGTCTCACACATTAGCTAACGTTACTGATAAGTTTGTTAAGTAACGGTAGCTCGCTGCTATTTCATTAGATTGACATTCTATAAAGTGAAAAGCCGTAACTAAACTTAACAATAATAGAGATGTAATATA
The DNA here is from genome assembly GCF_024679245.1 of Pseudorasbora parva. Classification (NCBI taxonomy): domain Eukaryota; kingdom Metazoa; phylum Chordata; class Actinopteri; order Cypriniformes; family Gobionidae; genus Pseudorasbora; species Pseudorasbora parva. The sequence goes on along the minus strand of NC_090186.1, from coordinate 11,450,139 downwards.
ACAATTACCTTGTCAGTGAACATGTTTTCTGCTGGAGATGCCAGATTCGCTGGTTGACAGTGACAATGACAACAACTCCCATGAGCCCACGCACTTTCCCGACGTCATCAAAGTACGTCTGTTGTTATTATTTTGAATGAGTGACCCCTAGTGGCCAAAAGTTGCATACTGCACGTTTAATAATGCTTCTTCCAGCTGAGCGATCGGTGAGGCGCGTTCATGTATTTTGGGGGGATGGCTTTGGAAAGAGCCCAGAAGGGAGAAGGTGGAGTGAATGGAAATAATGAGCTGTCTTTAAAACAGTCATGTGTTACATGAGTCATGTCTTACATGAGTTCCTGTGAGAAATGTTTTTTTGGTTGTTGGTTGGGGATGCCACTTGGTCTTGTAGATCTTGTAGTTTGTGCACCTTCGTTGTTTTATGTGCAATGAGCGCTGTTAAGAAAAGAAGAAGACAGACATCAAGAAAACTTGTTGTGTATTGTGAGCACCATTGCAATTTGTGTCTTATATGTCTGTAGTGTGAGCTTAACCTTAATGGTATTTGCACTACTATTTACCTGCCTGAAAAAAAAAAAAAAAAAACATGTTTTAAACCACGCTAATTTAGTTTGCTCATTAGATTGCATTTGTGTTCGGTATGGACTGTTATCTGTTATTTGTCCAAAAACAAGAAATAAAAAAACACCTCCTCTACTGGAATAAACCCTGTAAAGCATTTGAAGTAAAATCAGAAGCGACCTTGAGAATAATTGGTAGCCATAAGTATGCTGCCTTTGCCCAATGCAAGTGGCCTTCAATAACCTCCTGTGACCATCCATTAGCTTCCTATGGTCAAGTATAGCCTGCATTTTCTATTAATGCCCTTGTCTTTTATACTGCAAAGTGTGTTTGGGCTGTTTTATGACCCCTCACCCTCAATATTAGGCTTAGTACTAAATACTAATAATATAAGATTTTCAAAGCACAGTGAACATAGTTTGCTCTAAAATAAATATTTTATTTCACTTCTCCATCTGATATACATTGGGTTCTTAACCCTCTGAACCCTGAGCTGTTTTCTAGGCCCTGGAGGTGTTTTGACATGCCCTGATGTTTGACATGCCCTGTCTTATTTCTGTTACTTGTAACATTTTGTGAGCTGTGTGTATGTAAAAGTTTGTAGTTTTGAGAAAATTATGTTTTTGCGTGGTTTGAAAAATAAAATAAAAAAGTTACTGAAATAAGGCCATAAAACCCATAATGAATATTTGTTTACAAGACTTAACTGGATCACGTTGGTTGCTGAAAATCACTCTGCCCACACATTCACATAAAACAATTTGTTGTTTTAAAATTTTGTAAGGTGAATCATCATGAATATTGATGTGTTTTACACCTGGAAAGACAAACCCTCCCCTAATGGCCCTACCAGGTGGGACTGTGAGGGAACTAGAATGTGAAGAGAATAAAATAATTGCTTTTTGATTTTTTTTGAAAAACCAAGTTGCGCACAATCATTTGAATAAACTCCAGGGTTTCTACTGATACAAAGCCATATGTAAATCGCTGAAGTGACCCTTTAAAATTGTGTTCTTCTTCTGAGGTAAATCCAAAATAAACTCACAGTCTGTCTGAAAGCATGAAAAACAACGAGAGGTCCAGTTTCTCAAGCTTCTCGATAATAAGCTTGAGAAACTGGACCTCTTGTTGCTTTCATACGGATTACATAAACAATATTTGTTTTTTGATATAAATGACTTCATTTAAAAGTAGATATTTCAGGCTTTATTAAGAATATATCAGTCAACTACTTGCTGAGTTACAGTTCATTTTTAGACGCATTTCAAAGTGAACTTATTGAGAGACGGATGGGAGAACGCACATCATGTTTGCTTTCTTTATTTAGCGACACAAATAAAGGTAGACACTTCAAGCTCTGTAAAGACATATCCAGAGGTGGACAAAGTACACTATTACTTGAGTAAAAGTAACAGTACTTCTGGTCAAATATTACTCTGTTACAAGTGAAAATTGTAAAGACAGATTTTTACTTAAGTAAAAGTACATAAGTATTTGTTTTCAAAAGTACTTAAGTATCAAAAGTACATTTCCTTTTTTATGTCATTGCATTATTTTATTATTGTTGTATAATTGCACAATATGCCATGGTTTAAGCCAGTCAGTGATGCTCCATCTGACATACTAGCATACGACTAACTTAAACTCATTTAAATACTTGTAGAAAAGTTACAAAGCTCTTTATAAAGCTGCTGTCACTTTAAGGCTGAAAGCACAGATCCAATACACTGATACCCATCTGATATTCTCCCAACTTTTTCTCTTCTCTTTTTGGGGGTTAGTTTATTTAAATTAAAAATTTGAGTTGATACAATGAAGGAAATTGGATTAATAAATAGAAACTCAAAATATTATTTTATCTGAACCACATAACAAATGGGATAAATCATGAAAATAGCATATTTTGGCATGTTTCACTGCGTCATCAGAAATAAAACACACAATTACCCAATATACTTACAAAATCTTTTAATAATATTTTAATAAGGGTTGTTGAATCTCAAAAAATGTTCATTGTATTAACTCAAAATATTAATTTCAATGAACTCAAAATTTTAAGGCAACCAGGTAACTTTTTTTCAAAATAATTTTTTTACAGTGCACTCGTCCGTGCAACACATCTGTCGCGCCGTGCTTCACTTTATTCCTATGGGTGACGTCAAGCAACTTCAACGCTTCAGCACAGCATTCCGGGAAGGCAGCGCTGCATTTGAACCGATTTGAACGCAGAAATGATGGGAAGCTTCACAACATACGCTTCGGTCGTGTCGCAAAAGTGGATCTCCACAGTCACTGCTGTCACAGGACTTCACAAAATCAACAGTTACCAAAGAAGTGTGTTTTTGACAGAGCGGTCCCAACGATAAAGGTTCACAGTCCTGCTTTGGAAGCAGGCAGTGAGTAAAACTGCTTCAAATATCTATGTTGTTGGCTATCGTTGCGTAAGTAAACATCAGTAAACAACACGATCGTGTATAACGTTAGTTAATTTATCAATGGAGCATGCAATCTATGGTGTGTGTTTAAATACATTTGTTTAGCTGACCAATATAGGTGTCAGTTTGTTTATTGTAAAACCACCCAAACATAAACCTTCGCACAAAGCGTGCTTCTTCATTCGAATGCGCTAATGGTTACTCCATTGTTCTTCTATGTATAACGTTACACTAGTCTGACGTGCAAAACCGTTTTGCTTGCTACTGCTAAGGTTTAGTCGCATACAATAGTTCATAAACCGAATCATGTCCTCATTAACTGCAAGTAAAGACATACAAATGTTGACAGGCCACTAAATACAGGACATACCACAGAGACGGACGTCCTGCTGTTGTTGCTTCTCCTGTTCAATTTATTTCAGCCTCCGGATCTGATTCTGGATCATATCTGTATTAGTTGAATCTGATTGATAGCCATGGTTTATTTAGGGTAGCGTTTTCTTCTCCACACTTGAGGACGTCACCGCTTTGCGCGCTCGTCATTCTTTAGCTCCGCCCACACGATACGCCTCCAGGCGCTCAGTTTTTTTCCGGAAAGACTCGGTACAGCCTATATTTCTTTTATAAATATAATAAAACTAAAGACTTTTCAGAGATATGAAGGATATATTTCCCCAAAATTCTGAAATATAGTGGACTGGTGAAGGAATCTTGTGTCTTTGCCAAATACTTGATTTAAAAACTCACATTTGTAAATTACACTTCCACAGTTGGTTTCAGTATAGAAATGGATGTCTTACTTTTCAGTCATTACAGAGAAACTATGGGCCTATTTACATCTGGCCATGATCGGATAGCTATTGTGAACTCCATTACATTTGCATATAGGCCAGAATTGAAGATCGGATTTATATTTGTTTTGTGGAGATATATTTATATGGTCAAGTGTAAATGGAACCGTTTTAACAAATCAGATATCCAATCAGCAAAAAGAGTGAATGTGGACTGGATAAGGATACTTATGTGTTTGATGTTTTGATCATTTATCATAAACTTATCTAAAAAAATCCATGTTAATTGATTTACTCTGTTTTACCACAGCTTTTTTGTTTAGATGTATAGATGTATTTTCCGTCATTAGAGCAAAACAGTGCACCTACAGCAGGTTTATGCTCCAAAATCAGCTTCACCACTTGGCCTGTAGCTTTACTTGAAAATGCAACATGTTGCATGGGTTACACAAGAACTATCTGGCACTGGTTTATGAGACATACTAAATGTTGTGAACGATTCAAATCAAAGACATACATATATTAAAGATGCTCTACAAACAGATCAGATCAGACTTCTAATAACATTTACTTCAGTGAAATATTAACTCAGATATTATATCAGATATTTTTTCTAGGATACCTAAAGTTTCTTTTTTTGCTTTCTCTCACATAACCCCATACGGTAAAACATGTGTATAATATTCCTCGCATCGAGTCACCAAAATAAAAACATGAATTAAATCACAAATGTTTTTCACAAATGTGACAGGTGCAGTTTTATAGAAAGAGATTGACTGTCTCATTTCATGCAAGATGGGAACACGGTATTATACTGCAAGTAACAGTGTGCTGTGCAGTTACACAGGAGAAAAACAGCTGTTTTTATTTAATTGAATGCATTTGGCAGCTATTGCAAAAAGTTAACTTTTGGTAAATCCCTCAAGTGACTAAGCACATTACACAAAATGTTGTTATTTAGCTTTAAATACATAAGGAAGCCAGTTCTTACAAATAAATGTGTGTGCATGTTGCTGTTGCTAGACTGCTTCTCACATTTCCAGTTTGGGTTTAAGAGCTTTTGTTTAAGGTTTGACAGTAAAATAGCACTTAAAATAAAGAAACACACACATTTGCACTTGGGCAGATACACATCTATTTTATTTTCATTTATGAGGCTGCTGGAAATGGTTCTTACGTCTGTCTAAGTGCAGGGCTAGGTTTGAGGACTTTGATTAAGGTTTGACAGTGTGATATTGTTTTGATTATGGAGACAGCATGAAGGGGTTTATTCTGCCTCCAGAGATGAATATTAACTGTCAACGTCCAGCAGAAGCACTTTGAAAGGATCGCGCTGAAAAGTATTTGCTTCTATTTTCCTCTGTCTCATTAAAATGAAAGGGAGAGATGCTGAAGAGACTTTTGTATGGTAATGTATATGTGCAAAATCAGCACCTTTTTTAGTTATTGTGTTGCTTTGGACTGTAAACACACTAAACAATTTTTCATCTCATATACTTAATTGAGATCGGAATCCATGAATCTAAATAGAAAGCTGGATGAAAAACAATGAAAATATGGTCATTATTTACTCATGATAAAGAAAAAATATATATATATTTTTTTTTTATTTCTGACCCCAAAATTGTGAATAAACTCAATGTGAGAAAAATGGCATTTATATAAATATATATAGTACATTTTATAAAAGATATATAGATATAGATATATTGACAGAAGGCTTGTTAGGGAAGGAACATGTATCAGTCTGATACAATGTTTTGCTTGTAGTGTCTTTATGCAGATACAGTAAGTTGTTGGCGTGTGTATAATTTTAAATTAATTTAAATTGGTGGTTGGCAACATTTTTAATTATAAAGTTGAAATCAAATTTATTCAAAACATGGAGATTAGAAAAGCTTAAATTTTGTAAATTATTTTTAAAAAATGTTTTTAAGGGGTGGTAAAATACATTCTTTCGAAGGCTTGATTGTGTATGTGGGTTGCACTTTTTTCATGCTTCATTTTTAAAAAATTGCATAATTTTTCATATATTTTAACCGTATTCTACACTGCTCTGTCCCTCCTTGTAAAAACAGTCTGATGGTTTCCGGGTTTCTATGAAGCCGGTCCCTCAAAAATACGCAGTGGGATCAGATTGGTGTCCCAGTGTGTTGTGATTTGCTAACCGCCTACTGCACGTGTTTCGGAAACGTCACGCCCCTTATCTTTACCAGTAGTCTGTAAAGACTGCGGATCTATCATGATCACTACTGAATGGTACCTTTTGTATTTTTGGAACGATTACAGCTAAATATCTGTCGCAAGAACTATTAACCCAAAATGAACAATAAACATTGGTTTTACTACAGTAGCCAAATCAAACACAGAACCATGTTAAGCATGTCTGTGGATAAACAAGCATGTAGATAAAAAATACATAAAACTTCTAATCGAAGAATAATTTGCACTAATTCCAAGTTCGCTGTTGAGATTTTAAAAAGTTTGTCGGATAACGTTTCGTATGAATGAGCATTTAATAAACTGGTTTGCAGAGCCAAACAGTGTTGTCATTTGTTTACTTCCTTGTTAACGTACAATTAACAATACAAACTATTACAGGAAAACACATCGATGAAAAATAAATCATAATTACAGGTTGTGGCCTGTTTTTAAAGTTGGAACTGCTCCATCTTTCAGGAAAAGCCGTTGTGCGAATCCTACATTGAAGCAATGATTCTGGAAGCTTTCCTCCGTAAAATGTGCAGCACAGAGAGTGATTGGGTAATAATTATGAGGGACCGAGTTAAAAAAATGTAACCATTGATCACTAGCTCCCCCGTCCCTAGGAAGGCTGAACAAAGTGGACCTTTAATCCGGATTAAAATAACAGTGTTTTGTCTGCATTGTGGCAACAACACTCCAGCCTACACCACAACAACTCTTCTCCACAGCAATAAAAAATGGCCTCGGCCACCTTATTTAATATTCTCGGAGGAGAAGTTTATGTAAATATTCGAGCTGCTGCTGTCAGCTACTCTGGAGGAAAAGTATGTAGTCCCTACCGGCCGTTTGCTGTAGTCCTTAGAAATTGATTTCTTTAAAAGCAAATATCTCCCTTTGCTTTAAACTTTGAGTGTTGTAACTTTGCAGATTTTGTTTAAGCTCCAACAGCAACATTACGCACTGGTTTAAGTTAGAAAAGTGAAATTGGGTTTTACCACAATTTAAGTTTTTTTATGCATCTATAATAGTTTAGTGGAAAATTTGTATGGTATGGTTTACTGGATAACCCATCCTGATCTCCAGCGATTTGATTTCACCCTGCAGCTCAGGCTGTAAAACTGTACATTAATTTATCCTGCTTCTTTTACACATTTGCAGGAAACAATCACAGACATATCGATCTGGCACGCTATTGGCGGGTTTAACACAATGATCGATAGAAAGCGATTAGTTGATGTCCGTTGATTACACCTGTTGTGGTCTGATTGGTTTAAGGACCAATTGCGTACAGTCATTTGAATTATGCTCGTTGATCATGCCGCTTGTGCAGTAGACAATACTGTGCAGACTCCCCAGACAATAAAAGATTGAGTTTGGTCTGGTGATAGCCAGACAAATGGTATGGTACAACATTTTTGCTAAAACACAATTAATCTTTTCAAAACTTTATAACTAAACTGAATTAGCTTGTGCTGTTACACAGGTATAGCCTGGTCCTACCAGACAAAAAGTCAAATTAATTCTCACAAAAGCCATAGAGAGCAAATTGTTTTATTACATTAGAAATTCTATGGCTACAAGAAGTTTTTACAAAACACTAAAAGTTCACAGAGACACAGCTGGCAGCGTTATTCATAAGTTTAAAAAATGTGTACCAGAAAACCTTTGAAAGTGTTGAAGTAAAAGCACATCTCATTAAGAGGAAAACAATGTTTGATCAGAGCAACTGAGAAAAAACCCTAAATTTACTGCCAAATATTGCAGGATGACCTGATAAAAGGAGGAAAAAAACATTTCAATGCAGACTATAAGAACACTAGGCAAGCATGGCCTTCATGTTAGGACATCTTGATGAAAGCCACTCTTGACCAAGAAGAACAAAAAGGCAAATCTGAATATGCTAAAGTTCACAGACCCATGGAGTTCTAGAAGAGTGTTTTATGGAGTGATTTGACCAAACTGGATCTTATTGGGCCCATGGATCTCGGTATGAAGCAAATATCTGAAGCAAAAAAGAGAAAGTGTATAAGCAGAAGAACATCTTCCCAATGGTCAGTCTTGGAGGCGGTCAAATATTGTTCTTCTTCCTGAAGGACAGCCATCCCAACTTCCAAATCTACTTAAGTTTTGATTCAGGGATCAGTCATAGAGTGTTCTTGAGTGGCCTGTACAGTTGGACACCATTACGTTTTTTTGGGTCAACATGAGAGAGAGAGAGCTCTGATTGGCTGTTCAGCTTAGCAAATGAGGCTGTGCATGAGAATAATAGCCAAGCAGGCTGTGATCAGCAGGATTGCTGGTCAAAAAGTTTGTGTATCTGCGTTGGTTTCCCTTTTGAATGACGAATATACATGAAGATATATGCAGAATTAGACAATTGAGGAGACAGAGGAGACAAAAGCTTCTAAGCCCTTACAGACAGCGTTTATTGGAGGTTATAAAAAATTTAAGATTCTGCACAAAAAAAAAATACTTTTGGTGGTTGAGTAATTTTGTACATTAATATTTAGAGTCAATTCGATTTTTTATTTTTTTCATGAACTTTACATTTTTAGAATCCCTCAAATGTGTATTAATAAATGTTCTACAGTAGTTTACTGAGGCCTTTGTTGAAATGTTCTCATAAAATGTTCTCATAAAACAACAGAAACATGTCTTGCAGGTCAAGGGGGTTGTATATTTTTGATTGCAACTGCATTGCCTGAGAGCCTTTTTCAGCCATGTGATATTTTCCCAGTATCAGCACTGATACTGAGGTGACTCACATTTTACAAAAATACTATTTTACAAATACAACTGTTGTTTGTCACGGAATGTAGTTTTAACAGTTTTTAGGATAATAATATATTTAGACCTCAGATAGTGACATACACACACACACACACACAGCGCGTATTTTATAATTTGTTTAGACACTTTCTATAATTATAATTTGTTTAGATGCCAGACCAGCAGCGGCCCTTCAGCACTCATGTACCCGCCGAGAACAGCTTTATCTCAGCCAGTCCTTCGGGAATTTCCTGCTGGCTCTTATGCAGATAGTGGTTAAACATGAGATATAATTAATTTGGGGTATATCAAATGGGCAATCTTTGGTCTTATTAATTTATTACTTGTTCCAGAGCAAATCAAATTGGGTTAAGTTTCATAACTTCATTTTTAGGCTATATTTAACCCAAAAAAGGTGCTTTTGTACATTTGACTGAATGTTTACTGGTGTTTATTTCCTATTGTATTTTATAGCGGCTATTGTTCTTAATTCAAATATTATTGTTCAATTAATATTATTTTATATTCATAATATGCCGTATTTGGTATTGAGAAAGGGTCCGTTAGTGATTGTGATTTTGACTTCAGTGAAAGGTATATTATTACACCATTAGATGGCAGCCAAGACAAAACAAGGAAGTTGTTTTAGCACTGTCTATGAAATCTTTTAAAAATACAAAGATATTGCTTTCCTCAGTGGATATTCAAACAGATTTTTGTCCTGAAGACTGAATGCTACACTGTAAAAAAAAAAAAAAAAAAAAAAAAAAAAAAAAAAAAAGGTCTCTAATTGAAAATTTCCTAGTAACTGATCTCATCAAAATTTTATATAAATATATAATTGTTTTATATCAGATGCAAGTAATACTCTCGTTTAGTCCATATTACTTTCATAATACCATAATACTCTGCATAATACCATAAGCTTCAATGAAGCGATTCAATGTTCAATTGTTACTAGTTATAAAGGGACGTTTTAGAATTAGTAACAGAGGCTTGGGCTCAACTGTTAAACTGTCAACAATTTAAATCTATGGTGGAAGGAAATAGTTCTGCACAAAAGAGTGTTCACAAAACGTATATAATTATATTTCATATAATGGCTTAGTTTTATCTAAAAGCAATAGTTTTCATTTTTGGGTTAACTATCCCTTTAACTAGCAAGGTTGGCTGCTATGAAGTGCACAAAGACAAAGATTCAAACAACGTAGTCTTTAATCCAAAAGTCCAATAAATACAGGAGAATAAAATAACAGAGAAACCACATAACTTTTGATGACACCGAACAATGAACAGAGGGAACACTGGACTTAAAGCTGCTGTCCGTAACTTCAAGATCAATAAAATGATATAGAGAATGTACAACATGAATCCATTTTCCAAACCTTACCCTGAATCAATATGGTACTCTTATAATAAGTGTTTATAGTTAGACTATTTCAGACCGGACTGTTAGGAACCGCTGCGGAGGAGCACAGTCCCTGCGTGACACAGTCCCATAGACATAAACAGAGATAAGTAGCTCCGGCTGCAATGTTCTTCCGCAAGACGCATGCAGTTCTGCTTATTAACAACTAGAGCTCAAAAAGTTATGGATTGCAGCTTTAAATAACAAGGAGAACTAATGAGAGAATGAACAGAACAGTTGAACAGAATCATTAATCAGACACACTGAAAAACTGGGTCAGTTTCCAGACACAGGGAAAACAGAAACAAAACCAACAGAACCCTGACATTTACTACATTTTAATCATACCAGCACATATGTTTTTTTCAAACATATATCATACAGTTCCTATAGCATCTTAATCTGTAGTGTGCATGATGTATGAATGCACTCACAACAACCTTTGTGTACCTGTAACTCAATGTGTGTTTTCACACACCAGAGATGCATCTCATGACTGCTGCCTGTCTCCCCGGTTGAAACACGGAAATAGTGTGATATATCAGTTTCACATCTGTTGGCACGAGGAGTCCACTCTCACCAGTGAACCACTGCTTGCGTGGAACTCATTGCATGTAAATGAGACATCACAATGCCGCTTACCAGGAGAAAGCTGTCAGCAATGATTACCAATCACCTTGAAATGATAATTATCTTCCATTTGCTGGGTGTTATCCATAAGCAAGATAGACAGGTCAGGGCTTAGAATGGATGTTCAGGACTCCTTTTCTTATTTAATATTTACCTGGTCATTAAAAATTGCTGGAGAGAATCTCAGCACTTTGCTTTGATTTAGTTAGTTATTATGCGAGACACTGATTGAAAGGAACACTCAAACTCGTCCGATTTTTGAGAGGCCATTGCACAGTTTTCTAGTGACAAGACATGCTCTTTGATAAAGAGATGCCTATATGATCCTGATGTGAAAACTGTTTCAAAAGAGAGACAGCTTAATAGTGCTAACTTAGAGGAATAGTTCATCCAATAATGAAATTATTTTGCCATTATTTACGCATGTACAGTATTGTTATATACTAGCAGTATAAATAATAGCAGTACAATGTGACTAACCAGAATAATCAAGGTTTTTAGTATATTTTTTATTGCTACGTGGCAAACAAGTTACCAGTAGGTTCAGTAGATTCTCAGAAAACAAACAAGACCCAGCATTCATGATATGCACGCTCTTAAGGCTGTGCAATTGGGCAATTAGTTTTGTGATTTACTTTTTATTAAATTTCCAAAAGAACATACAATAAACAGACAAAAAAAAACAACAAAACCAAACAGAAAAACAAAACAAAACATAAGAAACAAGTTCTGTCAGCACTGCTTACATAACACATGAATGTTTTAGAAGACATAGTTATACCCTAGAAATGAATACTTCACCATGGCAGGGAGATACATCTACATCCCACTACCTAATGAAGAGGTCACAAATACACTTTACAGCTCTTTGCCAAGCCTGTACCATTCTTGGTTTAGCTTTATTAAATCTAGCTAAGGAGCATTCCATCGTAACTATTTGTTGCATATTCAGTAACCACAGTCTTGAAATGTCTGCCTTAGTGTCCCACCAAAGTGCAATTATTGATTTCTTTGCAGCAGTGAAACCCGAAAAAAGAATCCTTTTGTCTACCATACTAAGGTTCAGGGAAGAGACATCATTCAGCAAGCACAGGCAAGGATTCGGAGTGATCTTATGATTAATCAGTTGTTCTAAGTCCAAACAAACTTGAATCCAAAAATTATTAATTACTGAACATTCCCAAAACATGTGATACATTGTACCAGTTATGGAACTTTGACATATAGTGCAGTTAGGGTCAGATATTAATCCCATTCTGTATCGTCTATATGGCGTCGCATAGGCTCTATGAATAGTTTTAAAATGAATAAGTTGGTGACTCCAATTTCGAGATGTTTCACTCATATTTGACCATACCGAGAGCCAATCAGGACGAAGTCCAGCCTGCTCGAAGTCCTTTTCCCATACTATCTCAACTGATAAACGTTTATACTGTGTTTTTAAAAGAGAATTATAAATTTGTGAAACCAGGCCTCTAGACTCTTTTCCAGGATAAAACAATCCTGCCAATGGATGCGAAGGTAGTGATGTGTTCCATGGAACTCCGTAAGTTTTCATGGCTGATCTCAGTCTCAAATAAAGAAAAAAAGAAGAACCAGGTATGTCAAACAAAGTCTGTAGATTATTAAATGAATATAAACCATCTTTACCATAAATGTCTCCCAGCGTACAAATTCCCTTAGCCGCCCAAAGTGGGGATGTGAAAGGTTTCTTATCTGTCAGTATGTTAGAATTGTTCCATAAAGGGGAGAGTTTATGAAATTTAGGTACTGTTTCAAACAGTTTCTCTGCTTTTTTCCAAACTGTCAAACAATTAGCAATTATAGTGCCAAATTTAACTTTGAATCTCTTGCCTTTTAAATTTGTGTATGGAAGATCTTGAAGCCTGTTCGGCTGTACCAATGCGGTCTCTATGGATTTCCAAGGCACCTTGCAATTCTCGTCCATCCAGACCTTTAAAGCTCTTAGTTGAAATGCCCAGTAATAAAATTTTAAGTTAGGAAAAGACAATCCTCCCATCAATTTAGGACGCTGCAAAGTGGAAGACTTAATTCTAGCTCGTTTATTGTTCCATATAAATTTGGAAATCAAAGATTGGGTTTGCTCAAGAAATTTAGGTGGGGGCGAAATTGGGATCATGAAAAATAAATAATTGAGACGTGGGAGAATGTTCATCTTAACGATGGAAATTCTTCCTTGTAAAGAAATTGGAAGATTACTCCATCGCTGTAAATCTTCTGTCACCTTTTGAGAGATTTCCCTATAATTTTTGTGACTGATTTCTGACAGCTTTGTGTATATTTTAATTCCTAAATAGGAGATAACATTGCTTACAGGAATGGAGGAAGGATATTGAACATTAGTGGCAGGTGAATTTAGAAGGAGTAGTGTGGATTTATGCCAATTTATTTTATAACCTGCCAGATTCTTAAATTTATTGAATAGGGCTAACACATGTGAGATTGATGTTTGGACGTTGGAAAGAAACAGAAGAATGTCGTCTGCATAAAGTGATATAGAATGTTCAGAACCATGAACAACAATGGGATATATGGATATGTGCTCTCTTATGGCTTGAGCAAGGGGTTCTAATGATAACGCAAATAATAATGGGGAGAGAGGGCAACCTTGCCGTGTGCCCCTCTGCAATGAAAAAGATGAAGACTGACAGGTGCCTGTAATAACAGAGGCCAAGGGAGTTTCGTATAGAATTTGTATCATAGATAAAAAATTTGGACCGAACCCCAGATGTTTCATTACTGCCCACAGATATGGCCATTCCAGCCTGTCAAAGGCCTTCTCAGCATCCAAAGAGAACACAGCCCAGTCTTCAGTATACAATTCTGCCCTTTCCAAAATGTGAAACAATCTACGGACATTGTCTGCAGCCAAACGACCCCTAATAAAGCCTGTTTGATCGGGGTGAACTAATTTATCCATTACCTTATCCATTCTTAGCGCAAGAGCTTTAGCGTATAATTTAATATCTCCACATATCAATGATATGGGGCGATAACTGGAGCATTCCATGGGATCTTTTCCATCTTTTAACAGTAATGATATAAGAGCAGTCTTTTGATCCCTATGAAACGTTTTATGTTCTAGAGCATAGTTTATAGAATCTAATATTAACACTCCTACTGTGTCCCACAAGGCCAGATAGAGCTCAGGGGGGATTCCATCTGAGCCTGGGGACTTCCCTTTTTGAAGAGATTCTACTGCCATCTTTAACTCTTCCAATGTTACGGAGTCCTCCAAAAAATCTATATCTGCCAATTGTAATTTCGGTAAAGTAATGCTATTAAGAAAGGCTTTGCATTTATGCAAATCTACAGGATTATCAGAAGTGTATAAACTCTTATAAAAATCATAAAATACCTGATTAATTTGTTTGGGCTCTGTTATAATATCACCCCTATTATTTCTTATGGCATTTATTGAGCATTTTGCCTCATTTTGTTTCAGTTTCCACGCTAACAAATGAGAGGGTCTGTCTCCCTGAAAATAATATTTTAGTCTAGTTCTATGCACGATGAACTCAGCCTTGTGCAAAGACAAAGAATTATATTCCCCTCTCAGAGCGGATATAGTATTACTTCTTTGCTCTGTGAATTGTACTTTTTGTTGTCCCTCCAATGACTGCACCTCTTGTTCAATCTCCGACATTCTCCTCATTCTAAGTGCTTTCAATTTTGAAGAAAAAGCTATACAAGACCCTCTTATAAAACACTTGCAAGTTTCCCATAATGTCTGTGGATTTTTACAATGTGATCTGTTAATCTCCAAGAACTCCTTAATCTGTTTTTTGATTTGCACCATAAACTCTGAGTTTGTCAACAGATTGTCGTTAAATCGCCACCTATAACATTTGGGAGTGAAGGTAGAAGGAGTAATATTGCAAAGTATTGGGGAGTGATCAGAGATAAGAATGGGTAACATTGTTATATGCGGAATACTGTTAATCAAAGATGGCGAAACACATATATAATCAATCCTAGAATATGTGTGGTGACGAGCAGAGTAAAAAGAGAAATCTTTCAAATTGTTATTTCTAAAGCGCCATAAATCAACTAAGTTTAAATTGGATATAAATGTTTTAAATGCAAGCGATGAGATTGATGGAGAGGATTGTCCTCCAGATGATCGATCCATCACTGGGTCTAGATAAGAGTTGAAGTCACCTCCTATAATAAGTGGTATATCAGGAAATTTGCTTAAACTTTTTTCAAGTGATATAAAAAATGATGGATTAAATATGTTTGGGGCATAGACAGAAGCTAAAAGCATTTTAGTATTATTAATTTCAACAAGAGCGCACACACATCTTCCATTCATCAAATTCTCTGTATAGTCTATAGAAACCTGTAATTTCCTACGTACTAAAATTAGAACTCCCTTTGTTTTAGTGTCAGCACATGAGTGCGCCACCAACTTGAAACGCCTGTTTTGAAAACGATGGACATCTACAGATTTTAAATGCGACTCTTGAATTAATGCTATGGGTACAGATTTACGGTGTAAAAATTCCAAGCATCTTGTGCGCTTGATGGGAGAATTCAGCCCGCGTACATTCCAACTAATAATATAGAGCCCCGCCATTCAGACCGAGAGAATAACGTACGTCATACAGAATGGGATTTTGAAAGCGTATCTCCATGCGACCAAACATTATGATATCTAACATCTTGAGTGAACGAACAGTTGTGCTGACAGTTATAACTATGTACACCAGCCGCCAGGTCATATAGCGACCCTGAGGCTTGAAGAAAGAAAAGAAAAGCAAAATCACGAGCCGTGACTCTTTTTAGACGGCGATGCAATTAACTTGGTTTCCTCATTCCCCGATTTCTTCACATGATGTCCCGTGCGTTATAAATAAAATTACTTAAACTCAAGTAACTAGACCAAATACACAATGTCCAGACCCACATATCTTTCAGGGGGACGTAACGTTACCATATTTTCCAGCCTAGGCAGTCATCTCCTGCACATCATCTTCCCAGAGATTGCGTTGATGTCCAGTCGAAGCTGTTGCTGAAAGCTTCTTTAATGGAGTAACGTTACCCGGAATCTCCTTGGTGTCGAGGAATTTCTCTGCTTCTTGTGGTGTTTTGAAGATCAGAGGTTGGCCGTGATGTGTCAATTTGAGCTCAGCTGGGTAAACGAGGAATGGCCTGAGACCAAGGGCAATCATCTTCTTTCGCACTTGGTTGAATTCCATCCGCTTCTTCGCCGTCTCGTTACTGAAGTCGGGATAGAAGGATAGGATTCGTTCCTTGTGTTTCACAGGGTAAGCCTCTCTCGCGCCTTTCAGAATTGACTGCCGATCCGCGTAATCCAATAGTTTGAAGATCAAAGTGCGAGAGCGCGAAGTTTCAGTTTCCCTCCTGTTGTAAAGACGATGTGCTCTCTCAATTTTAATCTCACGACCAGCCAGGGAGGGAATCCACAACGGTAAAAACTTCTTGAGAAACCCAATCGGATCCGATCCCTCCTCAGATTCCGGTAAGCCCACTAGCCTCAGATTCGAACGGCGGTTCCTGTCTTCCATCTCCGTTACTCTTGCGGAGAGTGATGCGATCTGTCTATCGTGGTCTCTAATATCTTAATTTTGAGCACGGACCGTGGCATGGACGGAATCAAATCGAGAGTTCACCTTTTGAAAGGATTTACCCAGTTCTTCAACGTCACGGGCGAGACCGCTGACAGATTCGTTCGCCTGTTTGACTTGACATTTCAGGTCTGTTAGTTGCGGTATCACCAAATTATCTACAGCTCCTTTAACCGCTGCCTGAACTGCCTTATCGAAATGCTGTTGTTGTTCTGTCAAGGCCTGTTTAACAGCTCTTAAAATGGCGTCGTCGAGATCCTCGGTTGATAGTCCTAGGATTTCTTTCGGTCTTTTCTTAATTGGGGAATCTGTACATTCCCTTTTTGTTGTAGATTTGCTAGACGACATTAGTAATCAGATGAGTACGATTTTTAGCACGGATTTCTCCAATACGATGACTTTATGGGGATTTGAGGACGAGCCTAAAAACTTACAACCGCATCGCTTGTCGGGGTCACGTGACTCCCATTGGGCAATTAGTTGAAAGGGGTGTGTTCAAAAAATAGCAGTGTCTACCTTTGACTGTACAAACTCAAAACTATTTTGTACAAACATTTTTTTTTCCTGGGATTTAGCAATCCTGTGAATCACTAAACTAATATTTAGTTGTATGACCACAGTTTTTTAAAACTGCTTGACATCTGTGTGGCATGGAGTCAACCAACTTGTGGCACCTCTCAGCTGTTATTCCACTCCATGATTCTTTAACAACATTCCACAATTCATTCACATTTCTTGGTTTTGCTTCAGAAACAGCATTTTTGATGTCACCCCACAAGTTCTCAATTGGATTAAGGTCTGGAGATTGGGCTGGCCACTCCATAACATTAATTTTGTTGGTTTGGAACCAAGAGCCCGTTTACTAGTGTGTTTTGGGTCATTGTCTTGTTGAAACAACCGTTTAAAGGGCATGTCCTCTTCAGCATAGGGCAACATGACCTCTTCAAGTATTTTAACATATGCAAACTGATCCATGATCCCTGGTATGCGATAAATAGGCCCAACACCATAGTAGGAGAAACATGCCCATATCATGATGCTTGCACCTCCATGCTTCACTGTCTTCACTGTGTACTGTGGCTTGAATTCAGAGTTTGGGGGTCGTCTCACAAACTGCCTGTGGCCCTTGCACCCAAAAAGAACAATTTTACTCTCATCAGTCCACAAAATGTTCCTCCATTTTTCTTTAGGCCAGTTGATGTGTTCTTTGGCAAATTGTAACCTCTTCTGCACATGCCTTTTTTTTAACAGAGGGACTTTGCGGGGGATTCTTGAAAATAGATTAGCTTCACACAGACATCTTCTAACTGTCACAGTACTTACAGGTAACTCCAGACTGTCTTTGATCATCCTGGAGGTGATCATTGGCTGAGCCTTTGCCATTCTGGTTATTCTTCTATCCATTTTGATGGTTGTCTTCCATTTTCTTCCACGTCTCTCTGGTTTTGCTCTCCATTTTAAGGCATTGGAAATCATTTTAGCTGAACAGCCTATCATTTTTTGCACCTCTTTATAGGTTTTCCCCTCTCTAATCAACGTTTTGATCAAAGTACGCTGTTCTTCTGAACAATGTCTTGAACGACCCATTTTCCTCAGCTTTCAAATGCATGTTCAACAAGTGTTGGCTTCATCCTTAAATAGGGGCCACCTGATTCACACCTGTTTCTCCACAAAATTGATGACCTCAGTGATTGAATGCCACACTGCTATTTTTTTGAACACACCCCTTTCAACTAATTGCCCAATTGCACAGCCTTAAGAGCGTGCATATCATGAATGCTGGGTCTCATTTGTTTTCTGAGAATCTATTGAACCTACTGATAACTTGTTTGCCACGTAGCAATAAAAAAATATACGAAAAACCTTGATTATTCTGGTTAGTCACGTTGTACTGCTATTATTTTGAACAATACTGTACTTCCAATCCTGTAAGACATTTTCTTCACCAGAACAAGGAGACTGGTAGCCTAGAAATCTAGACGCACCCTAGCGGCCGCAAATTTAATTTGCCCGCAAGTGTCGTCTAGGCACTCTCAATACCATTCTGAGCTGTGTTCCTCAAAATCTGGACGGCCCAATCACATCGTGTATAGAGTCGGCGGGCGGGGCCATAATGACGACGGCCGAGTTGCGTTTGCGTGCTTCTAGTTAACACAGAAACTGGCGAACGGCGGCGGTCTTTCGAATCAGCTTTGACCGCGACTCTGGAAGACTTGGAGTTAAGCTTTTCTCTGAGAAAAGAACAAAGAGCGGGAAGATGTGTTCGTAGTTTAGCCGACCGGATACGGCGAATGTTTAATCAGTCAGCAAGCTCTGCTTCACCTTCGTTGCTCTGGTTGGTGTAACTTAGCGCTATCCTATCGCGTGCAGAGGGAATTTGAAAGACAACCGTTTATCCCGCCCCTCGGATTGAGCCCCGTCTATGGTGAGTTTCCAGACCAAACATCTTGATGTGGGTCTGGCTTGTCAGGCTAGGAGACTGGCACAAACATGAGGAAACTGTTGCCCCCCCCGATGTCTTTACTACTTTTCTGACCCTTGAAAGTGTTAATTAAATAGCTGTATATGGAGGGATCAGAAAGCTCAGATTTAATCAAAAAATTGCTTATTTTGTGTTCTGAAGATAAAAAAAGGTCTAACTGTTTTGAAATGACATGAGGGTAAGTAATTATTAACAGAATTTAAATTTGTGGGTGAACTTACCCTTTAAGTAGAAAAGAGTAATATCAATCAATATCAATCGATTGATTGACGTACTTTTGGCCAAAATCTTGGTAGCATCAAATACCCTTTCAGAGAATGCAATCTCAAAATACATTGGAGTGAAAAATCCAGTCAAGATAGTAGATAAGGCAAGACATTTTGATTATAAATACACTTATTGCTACAAAGAAACATGCTAAAGTCAAACTCTATTAAAATCAGCTCGCTAGGTTGTGGAAAAGAGCTAGCTAGAGATAAACGCTGGGGCATTACAAGTGGATGTCATATTCTGATTCTAATTATTGGATACAAAACTATCCAATTTAATTTGAGACTTGTAATTTCGGAGATGTACAGAAAAAGTGAATATCTTCAGACTGCTGGTTGTTGAACTACACACTGAGATAAACTCGTACGTTTTCTCTTCCACCAACCGAAGGCATGCATAGATGGATGCTCTTACACACACAGCATGATGAATGTGTCAGCTAATGCTTTTGTTTCAGATGAGAGCTGTAATGAAATGTGACAGGCTGTGTGTGTGTGTGGGGGGGGGGGGGATTTGTCGATGGCTAATTGCAGGGCTTGTTTAGTGAATAGGCTCATTGATAGACATCCGCAGGTCTGCATAATGTCATGTAAATGGGGCATGATGGTGTCTTAACCTCGTTTAACCATCTCCGCTCATCTGTAGGGTCTCAATCCCCCGATCTGTCCCCCGTCTCTCCCTCTCATGTGCTGTCGGGCCATATGATTTAATTCAGATGCTGAATGTCAGAGAGCTCCTGGAACCAGTTTTCTAATTGCTGATTAGTTGTGAGAGGTCCAGGAGTGTACGGAGCGTGCTGAAATTTGTGAACGGGGTGGCAAATCTCTTAGGAGCGGCTTGGCAATGAGCATGTTGTCGCTTTTGTTTCCCACTGTATGTAATAAATGCCATGGTTAACACTATTTAATTGTAGAGGATATTTGAACGGTTGTCGCTGCATGAATCACAATTTAGAGCTGTATCAGAGGTCAATGGACCCTCGCTGGTTGCCATTTGTTCTTGCTCAAGTACTCATGATGCTGTATGGCATGGGTGAAGATAAGGGCTGGTGTTTTTTAATCAAAATAGCCTGGTGCTGATCTTGACCCATGGTGTCATTCATTTAAAAAGCATATTATTTTTACAAGGCTTCACAAGTCTTTCAAGGCCAAGTCTATATACAATACATTTAGTTAATAATTCTGCTGAATATGCTACAAGTTATTATAAAATTCTCTGTTGCATGGCAAGTGAAAAATTTTTAAAAAATAAGTTATCTTGTTGCCTTAATTTTGAGTTCACTGAAATTTACATTTTTAGTTAATAGAATTAAATTTTTTGAGAAACTCTAAAAACTCCAATTAATAAAATGTTGGAAGAGCAAAAAAAATATAACTAATTTTCTTACTTGTGCTTAAGAAGACATTATATTAAGTCTGCAGAAATATATTTGAAAAACATTAAATGAATTGATATTTTCAAATCCAGTCAACATTTAGAATTGCAAATGTTGACTGAACTAAAAAACGCGAATCCAGTCAATAACTTATAAAAGTAGGCTATGGCTAACACAATATTTTACACACAATATTTTACTATGGTAAATAGATTTTTGTTTGTGCTGTTGAAACAAACTGTTAGAAACATTTGATAATAGCCTATATCAAAACAATATTTGTGAAATTAGATGTATTGTTGATGTTTTATTTATGCTGGTATCTGCATTATAATGAGAGGATGGATCCTACAACACTTGCATATTACATATTTAATATACATATATAATTCATGAACATATGTAGTAAATTGTGGCATTTAATCTGCCTGATTTTAACGAATACGCACAAGAGCTTGTTTGACTACGCGGAAGGATCTGTATTGCTCGTTTTTCGCGGAAGGATCTCTGGGGTACTTGTTTGATTTCGCGGAAGGATTGAGATCAAAGGACTTCGCGAGTTTCACCAGAGAGGCAGCAGCAGCAATGTTCAGGGTGTAGTTCACACGTCAGGTAAGCGTTAATGATTAAATTGCAGACAAATATGTCAAACATATTAGGCTTGTATGGATATTTAACGTTAGAGGTGAAGTAAGAAGTAAATTAGAAGTAAATATATCCTAGGGAAATAGGGATTATTTAGGCCTAAGTGATGTCTATGTTAAGTTCACTCGTCATCGAATAAATTATTTACGTTACGTTAATGTTCAAAATCTTAATTCAGGTAACAATTTCTAGAACAATTTGCTATTTACTAAATAATAATTAGTTGAAAGCACTAGAATTTTTTTACAGTGAATCGAAAACCTTTATTCAAATATTATTTAAAGTTTTTGTAAGCATATTGGGTAATTCTGTGTGTTTTATTTGTGATGACGCAGTGAACCATGTCAAATTTGATTTATCACAAATAATAATAATAATAATAATAATAATAATAATAATAATAATAATAATAATAATAATAATAATAATTCACATGAAATAAATGTTTTTTCTCCAAACCACATTGGCCACAAATTTTGGCACCCCTAGAAATTCTTATGAGTAAAATATATCTGAACTCTACTTCCATTCCTATGTGCTTTTTATATTTTAGCTCACCAGGGTGACTAGAAACATGACATTTTCAGCCATGATTTCTTATTTCAATGGAGCATAAATATGAGGAAACACAAAGGCACAATTCCCTTAATCATCCACAATCACATTCATTACAAGTTCTGATGTGAGGCAATATATTGAGCTTCACAAAACAGAAAGTGGCTTCAAGAAAATATAGCTAAAGCATTGAAAATTCCAATTTCTGCCGTCAGACCAATAATAAAGAAGTTTCAATCAACTGGAAATGTTATGAATCTGCCTGGAAGAGGGCCTGTGTCTATATTTGTTTAATGCAGGGTGAGGAGGAGAGTTTGAGAGGACAAAGAATATCCAAGTGTAGCAGGGCAAATATTCAACACTAAACTAAGCAACAGGGTCCTCCGTCCAATGCTTCAAGATGTTCAGAATTTATTTTATACATAGCCACCACATGCACAAGTATGTGTGTGCAGATAACTAGGAAGGTAACAATTGTTAACTGCAAACGGCCTACCCGGAACTAACAGGATAGGTAAGACACCACCAGTGTGTGTGTGGAGTGAATCAATTTAAAAAGTTCAGTCAAATCAAAATAAAGTAGAAAAGACATTAAGTGAGAGAAAATTAACAACCTTGTGATTGTTTCAGTTGAATCTTAAACAAAAAACAAAAAACAAAAAAGTAATTCAGTCATTTCACAAGCTACAGCTTCCAGCAAGGCAGATTGAGAGGACGAACAAAACACGGCCCTATCCGACAACTTAGCAAACTCTTCTCACACGACAAGCAACAACATCCGTTACATTTTAAGCTTGTTTCAACAAATAAAACAAAAACTGTGATACATGACACAGGAATATTCAACTCCACTGGCAAATAAAACTTAACAGGCCTATTGCCCAGCTCCACAGACAGGCATGGCAGAAAACTTGTTTTGTCACTTTTAACAACAGACTCCTCCGTGGTTGGATCTTCCATCAGGACAATGATCCAAAATCAACAGAAAAATGGGCCACTGAGCACACAATGAAACTTCTGCTATTGCCACTCGATTCCCCTGACATGAACCCTTATAGAAAATTGAGGAGAGTGTATCAACATGGACTTGGGAATCTGAAGGATCTGGAGAGATTCTCTATAGCCCCTTTCACACTGTGATTCCGGCAAATACACGTATAATGCGACCCGGCCACTAGATTTGGCCCATTCACACTGCCAGCGAAAAACCGTAATATGTGCGCTTTCACACACAACCCGTAATGGTCCCGGATCGAGTTGACACGTGACATCCGGATGTGACGTATAATGGCGAGTGATCTTTTTTATTATTATTTATTTATTTACAGGGACAGTGCATATTAATAAACATTTCTGTCAATATGCCAGAGTTAGCCAAAAGGCTATTTTTCACCTGTAGTCCCTAGACATCTCCGCTTCAGCACGGATAGTAAGCACTTGTGTCCAGTTTGCGTACATTTCTGCTTGTTTAATTTTAGTTTCTTTTGTATACGAACACTCTCTGCGTTTAAAACACCGACTAGCTCTTCTGGCACTGCAGGGTTGTATTATTGAAAAAACAAGCTCTAGGAGTCGCACAATAACTACGTACACGTTGCGGCATTAGTTTCGGCTTTTGTTCACACAGCGCTCGTCCCGGGTCGAATACCGCAATATTACTAGGTCCCCGACCCGGGTCGAATTCGGTAATCAATCCCGGGACGTGGTTGCTTTCACACATAAGGCGACCCAGCAATGTTCCGGGAATATTGCGGGTCCGACGTGCAGTGTGAAAGGGGCTTATGGAGGAATGGTCTCTAATCTCTTGTCAGGTGTTCTCCAAACTCATCAGGCATTATAGGAGAAGACTTAGAGCTGTTCTCTAAAAATAATCTTCATTTGAAGATTGAACACAAACGCGGAAGAGAAGACAATGCTGAATAAAGTCGTAGTTTTTGTTATTTTTGGACCAAAATGTATTTGCGATGCTTCAAGAGATTCTAATTAACTAACTGATGTCACATATGGACTAATTTGATTATGTTTTTATTCCCTTTCTGGACATGGACAGTATAGTGTGAATACACTTGTACACGCTCTCGGACTAAATGTGAAATATCTTAAACTGTGTTCCGAAGATGAACGGAGGTCTTGCGGGTGTGGAACGACATTAGGAACGTGTGGAACGACATTCATTAATGACATACATTTCATTTTTGGGTGAACTAAACCTTTAAGCAGTAAATTAGGAGTTTATTGAGGCAAAAGTCGTAGTTAATAGTGAATATGTATCCCCCATACTAAAGTGTTACCGAAATAACAAGGTGTCATTAATTGTGGCCAACTTGCATTAGAGAAAAACATTTATTGCATAAATAGATTTATTTAATAAAGATATGAATAAAATATATGAAGATATCCTTTAAAGATTGTTGAGCTTCGCACAATAGAAAGTGGCTACAAAAATAGTTACAGCATTGAAAATTCCCACTTCCACCATCGTGCCAATAATTAAGTTCCAAGTTCCAATTAACTGGATATGTTATAAAGATATGACATACATAAATTACCCGTAGCAGATCTATACAGGTGGAGCTGGTAAGCTGGAGGGTTTCTGAAAGAGCACTGTACACTTCTATACATATGCTGACCATGTATTTGGAAGTTTAGCAGCAAGCTGATTGGCTACTGATCCAGCAGGAATCAAGCTGTGCCCTACAGAGAACAAAGTGTTTGCAAGCAGACCAGTAAGCGTCATCTAGAGATTCATGACATATTTCTCATTGCAGATTCTATTTTGTGCATTTGCATCGATAATCTGATTGTAGATAATAACTAGAATAAGGAATTACTCAAAACAAGATGTTACCAGGACATGGGAAAACCTCTCCCACACCTTTATTTGCATGATAAGCCTGCATATAAAAATGGTTTCCTTATAGACCCTTTTAAGGTGTTTTTAATGATGTATTTTACATTCCAAGTGCAAATTGAGACTGTAATGTCTGTCACTGGCACAACATGTTCCCCATATTTCCTGGAACATTATTCAAAAGCATGGTGATAACTTGTGAACCACGCTAAGCAATATCAAAACTGTGACAGTTGAGCACTGTAAGACTGGTAAAATGTTATTCTTCTTACCTATTCCACAAGATTTAAGAAAAGCTGTACCTGAGTGAGTACTTACCCACAATTTGTTATCAAATATTTGGTCAAATGATTTTGCAGCTAATGGCATCGGTCAAATGTGGTGGTAAAATGTATTAATGTTTGTTTACAGTCGCTCAAAATGTTTTGATGATCTAGACATACACCTCCTTCTTTGCCCTATTTCATCAATCACCAGGTTGCTGCAGGGTTTTATTGAATTTTTGTTCCCTTTCGAAAGCTACTCTCAATGTTGTGCTGATCAGTGCTATGGGAAAACATTTTGTTTGACCAGTTATGAACATGTGTGGCAAATACGGCAATAATTTGTCTTTTAAAACCTCTAATGATGACGTAATCGAACTGCCCACATCCGAGGCTATAAACATATGTGAGTCAGGCGCACTTTCAAGGGACAATCTCGAGCCATATAAGGGTTACGTGCCATGGGATTTGTACCCATTCTATGTGGCTCAGGGCCAGGTTCCTCATCTTGGGTCCCGATCTAGGTTTTTTTATAGCAGGATGCTAACGACAGACACTCCCCTGATAGGAAGGGGAGTGCTCTTAGATGGTCATCCAGCCCAAGGGGTCTGAAGAGGCCGTCACCCCCACTGGCCATCAATTGCTTTGAATTAATGGATGTATTTCTGGCCCTGAAATACTTAGTTAAAGGGCTACCATGTCCTGGTGCAGGTGGACAACACAGATGTAGGCGCTTATATAAATCGCCCAGGACGGACTGCGTTAGCATTGTTTGAACAAACTGGCACAACAGGTACTGCTTTGGGCTCAGTTCCTGTCCCTCAGGGTGATTCACATTCCTGGAAGCATGGATGTTAGAGCCAATTTACTGTCCAGACACTGTGATATACAAGGATTGGAAGCGCCATACCGATGTAGTCAGCCAGATATAGGAACGATTTCACAAAGTAGAGGTGGACCTCTTTGCTTCACAGGAAATAGCGTAATACCCGCTTCCCACAGACTCCTCCAGCCCCCCTGGGTCTGGACTCCATGGCCCAGAAAGCATCTCTGTTGCTGACCAGAGTTTGGTTTTTGGAAATAAAAATCGGCCCTCGGCAGCTCGCCCTGGTCGATACCAAACAGGAGGGGCATTCTGTCTCAGGTGCAGAGGATGAAATTCCCTCTTGGCCAGAGCTTTGGAACCTTCATGTTTGGACCATGAGGTGGATCGGCTACCGGACATCTAGCAGATGTAAAAGAGACTATTCTGAGTGCTAGTGCCTCCTCCACTAGAAGAATGTACACCTTTAATTGGTGTGTCTTTGGAATATGGGCTACTATACATTATGTACACCCAGTCCACTGTCAGATTGTTTCAGTGCTGGAGTTTCTGCAGGAAAAAATATCAGCAGACATATGTCCGGCTACTCTCACAGTATCTGTGGCTGCCATTTCGGCTTTCCATGCTCTGATTGATGGGATTTCAGAGGGGAAACACCCTCTGATTGCCCGCTTCATTTGTGGAGCTAGGCAACTGAGACCACCTATCATAGTGAAAGTTTCCTCATGGGACTTAGCTGAGTTCCTTGAGTGGCTAGTTGGTATTCTCGTTCCCATAGTGCTTAAGAGCGCAGCATTGAGAGTAGCTTATGAAAGGGAACTTCTGGGGTTACTTAACAGTAAGCCTGTTCTCTGAAAGTTTTTGTAGGTTTGGAATGACATGAGGCTCTCAAATTATGACCATTTTTGTTTATGAGTGAACTAACTTGTTTTAGTTTTTTTATGGGTAAACATTAATAATAAATAATTTAACATACCAATACATATTTATTCTGATATTGATATTGAAAACTCAAAATTTATCAAAATTGTTTACCATATATGTTTAAAATGTGTGTGAGCATTTGCAATCTGTCAACATAAAGCAGGATAGACCACCAGGGAGAGGAACCAATCAATGACTGTTTCATCAGAGAGGTCAAAGAGGTGGACATGAGTCCTGTCAAAGAAGCAGGCATGGGTCCCGTCAACGCGGTGGGCATCAGAGGGAGGGAGGCAGAAGGCAGAGAAATGCTGTCAAAGGAAGTCCAGGCTGTCCGTTTACAACATGCCATTTGATAAACAGAAGCCTTGCCATGTGCATCCAAATGTTTAGAAACAATTAAAAACTGCAGTGCCCCAAATGAGTAATTTGTTTAATGGTCTGTAAATTATCAACGTATCTTGCCCACTAGTTTCAAAATATGCATCACTAATGTTTTTTTTGTTTTGTTTTTGTTTGTTTTTTACTCAGGAAGATCCAACTTTTTGGTTATCTTGACAGATCGGAGTTGTCCCATTTGGTGTGTTTTTAAATAGGAGAAACCTTACCAATTTTACAGATTTTTTTGGTAACCTTTTACAATACGGGTGCACTAGTATGCATTAATTAGTGTTTAACTAATGCACAGATAATCATGAGTTAATGTATGACTCATGAATGAAGTAAAGTAAAGTAAAGTAAAGTAAAGTAAAGTAAAGTGAAGTGAAGTGAAGTGAAGTGAAGTGAAGTGAAGTGAAGTGAAGTGAAGTGACCTGACGTGGTGACCCATACTCGGAATTTGTGCACTGCATTTAACCCATCCTGCACTGTGAACTCACACACACACTGAGCAGATTGCTGCGGCACCCAGGGAGCAGTTGGGAGTTTGATGCCTTGCACAGGGGTCTCACCTCAGTTGTGGTATTGAGGGTGAAAGAGGGCACTGGTTATTCACTCCACGGACCTGAGACTCAAACCTGCAAACTTCAGGTTACGAGTATTAATTTACTAATAACATATATTATCTAATAGTCTAAATTCATGTGTTAATTACCACAATGGGTCAAAGCCATGCATTTCAACTTCCAGTTGTCTGCTTTAATTAATCATTAGCTAATGATTTGCAAAGGTGTAATTATGTTACGACTTTACTCGCCTTTTGCTTATGGCTTGCTCAGTTGGGGAGACTACATTTTCAACTGTATTACTGATCTGCCCACATTGACACTTTATGATAATTGAAATGACCTGGGTGACATCACCATTTTCTCAAGAACGGCTCTACAGCCGAATCAGATTCTATTGCATTATTTTCCTATTTAACACTGTGAAGCTGCTTTGAAACAATCTGCATTGTAAAAAACATTATATAAATAAAGGTGACTTGACTTGACTTGTTGAGGTACATGACTGTTAACTAATTGTTAAGTAATATATAATTGTGGTTACGGGTAAAGTCAAAATATTAGCTAATGATTAATTAAAGCAGACAAATGAAAGTTGAAGTGCATAGCTTTGACCATTGTTGTAATTAAAAAGTTAATTTACATTATTTCAAATGGAATGGAATAGAATAGAATAGAATAGAATAGAATAGAATAGAATAGAATAGAATAGAATAGAATAGAATAGAATAGAATAGAATAGTAATGACTTCAGTCTCATCTGTTTTCCTCCTCATTGTTTGCATGTTTTGTTTGTCTTGAGCACATGGGGTTATGACGAGTGCCAGGTGATCGCTATCTTTGTGGTATTTCCCCCTCCCCTTTATTATCCTTAATTCCTGGTTGGGCTCTTTGTTCACCGGTTGCTGATTCTCCCTCATTAATTTATAAAATCTTCGACGTTGCGTCACTGGTGACGCTTGGGACCTGCCATTGGTTAATGTTGCTCACCGGACCAGTGGACATTTGATTTGGACAGTTTACATTCCTTTTGTGTTTCTGCTATTTTTTGTCCGTCTTGAGCTTAATAAATTCTTCTCTTACTCGCAACTGAATCCGCACTTTTTCTTGGAATAGAATAGAATAGAATAGAATAGAATAGAATAGAATAGAATAGAATAGAATAGAATATAATATAATATATAATATAATATAATATAATATAATATAATATAATATAATAGAATAGAATAGAATAGAATAGAATAGAAAATTTTTATTGTCCACACATGCTAATTCATCTTTAGTCTCACAAGAAACATAACAAAATAAACCGCAATGAACCACAACAAAACATACCTATAGAAAACAAAAATTGCATGCTCCATGCATTACAAACACATAAACACAATAAATATATATACACTTATTACAAGACCATAACTAGGAATATTACTAAAATAAGAACCCTTCATTTCATGCCATTTATTTAATAAACTAATAGCAGATGGTATGAATGATTCCTTAACTATATTTATTTTTTGCTATGCTATTGCCATTATTAGGGGATTAATGCATAATGAAAAACATTTAATTAATAGCAATTCCTTTATTACCTAATCTATTATTCATATTAAATGTCCATTAGTGGCTGATGCTTTTTTAAATAATCTTGCAATAACAATCAAGTTTTTTCCAAAAAGATCTCAGTATCATGTAACTATGAGTAAACTACCAAGACTGGCCTACCTAAAGCATTCTCTAATAACAATCGAGTGTTTCAAAAAACAGTCTACAATTCAGGTTACATCCAGGCTAGAAGCGGCTTAGTTTCGGTGGGGAAGCAGGATTTGACCATGGTAAACTAGAGTAGAACAGATTATTTCAGGCTTGATAAAACGGTTCCTATGGAAAGGTAGCAAATTCGGAGGGGCTCAAAATGCCCCTCAGAATGAGCTACCACCTGTATTGCATTACAGTGTACTCAAACTATAGCAACTCTCTCCCACATATTCTGCTAGTGTGATAACACCCTACTGGCCTCACTAAATAATCTTCCAATAACAATCAAGTTTTTTCCAAAAAGATCTCACATTCATGTAATTGCAATACAGGCCTGTGAGTAAACAACCAAGACTGGCCTGTCTAAAGCATCCTCTAGAAACAATCCAGTTTCAAAAAACAGTCGACAATTCCGGTTACATACAGGCTAGAACCCGCTTCACTTCGGTTGGGAGCAATGATTTGACCATGGGACGCTAGAGTAGAAGAGATGTTTTCTGGCTTGATAAAACAGTCCATATGGAAAGGTAGCTAATTCTGAGGGTCTCAAAATGCCCCTCAGAATGAGCTACCACCTGTATTGCATTACAGTGTACTCAAACTATAGAAGCTCTCTCCCACATATTCTGCTAGTGTGAAAACACCCTACTGGCCTCATTAAATAATCTTGCAATAAGAATCAAGTTTTTTTCCAAGAATATCTCAGTTTAATGTAACTGTGAGTAAACTACCAAGACTGGCCTACCTAAAATATTTTCTAATAACAGTTGAGTGTTTCAAAAAACAGTTGACAATTCTGGTTACATCCAGGCTAGAACCCGCTTAGTTTCAGTGGGGAAGCAGGATTTGACCATGGTACACTAGAGTAGAACAGGTGTTTTCTGGCTTGATAAAATGGTCCATATGGAAAGGTAACAAATTCTGAGGGGCTCAAAATGCCCCTCAGAATGAGCTACCACCTGTAATGCATTAGTGTGTACTAAAACTATAGCAACTCTCTCCCACATAATCTGCTAGTGTGAAAACACCCTACTGGCCTCACTAAATAATCTTCCAATAACAATGATTTTTTTTTTCAAAAAATGTCTCACTTTCATGTAATTGCAATACAGGACTGTGAGTAAACAACAAAGACTGGCCTATCTAAGGCATCCTCTAGAAACAATCCAGTGTTTCAAAAATCAGTTTACAATTCCGGTTACATACAGGTTAGAACCCATTTAGTTTCAGTGGGAGCAATGATTTGACCATGGTACGCTAGAGTAGAACAGATGTATTCTGGCTTGATAAAACAGTCCATATGGAAAGGTAGCAAATTCTGAGGGGCTCAAAATGCCCCTCAGAATGAGCTACCACCTGTATTGCATTAGTGTACTCAATCTATAGCAACTCTCTCCCACATATTCTGCTAGTGTGAAAACACCCTACTGGCCTCATTAAATAATCTTGCAATAACAATCAAGTTTTTTCCAAAAAGGTCTCACTATCATGTAATTGCCATACAGGATTGTGAGTAAACAACCAAGACTGGCCTATCTAACGCATCCTCTAGAAACAATCCAGTGTTTCAAAAAACAGTCTACAATTCCAGTTGCATCCAGGCTAGAACCCACTTAGTTTCGGTGGGGAGCAATGATTTGACCATAGTACGCTAGAGTAGAACGGATGCTTTCTGGCTTGTTAAAACGGTCCATATGGAAAGGTAGCAAAATCTGAGGGGCTCAAAATGACCCTCAGAATGAGCTACCACCTGTATTGCATTAGTGTACTCAAACTATAGCAACTCTCTCCCACATATTCTGCTAGTGTGAAAACACCCTACTGGCCTCACTAAATAATCTTCCAATGACAATCAAGTTTTTTCCAAAAAGGTCTCACTATCATGTAACTGCAATACAGACCTGTGAATAAACTGCCAAAACTGGCCTATCTAACGCATCCTCTAGAAACAATCCAGTGTTTCAAAAAACAGTCTACAATTCCAGTTGCATCCAGGCTAGAACCCACTTAGTTTCGGTCGGGAGCAATGATTTGACCATGGTACGCTAGAGTAGAACAGATATTTTCTGGCTTGATAAAACGGTCCATATGGAAAGGTAGCAAAATCTGAGGGGCTCAAAATGCCCCTCAGAATGAGCTACCACCTGTATTGTTTAAGTGTACTCAAACTATAGCAACTCTCTCCCACATATTCTGCTAGTGTGAAAACACCCTACTGGCCTCATTAAATAATCTTGCAATAACAATCAAGTTTTTTTCCCAAAAATATCTTAGTTTTTTATGTAACTGTGAGTAAACAACCAAGACTGGCCTATCTAAAGCATCCTCTAGAAACAATCCAGTTTCAAAAAACAGTTGACAATTCTGTTTACATCCAAGCTAGAACCCGCTTAGTTCCGGTGGGGAGCAAGGATTTGACCATTGTACGCTAGAGTAGAACAGATGTTTACTGGCTTGATAAAACGGTCCATATGGAAAGGTAGCAAAATCTGAGGGGCTCAAAATGCCCCTCAGAATGAGCTACCACCTGTATTGCATTATTGTACTCAAACTATAGCATCTCTCTCCCACATATTCTGTTAGTGTGAAAACACCCTACTGGCCTCACTAAATAATCTTACAATTAAAATCAAGTTTTTTCCAAAAAGGTCTCACTTTCATGTAACTGCAGTACAGGCCTGTGAATAAGCTGCCAAGACTGGCCTATCTAACGCATCCTCTAGAAACAATCCAGTGATTCAAAAAACAGTCCACAATTCCAGTTACATCACGGACAGAACCCGCTTAGTTTCGGTGGGGAGCAAGGATTTGACCATTGTACGCTAGAGTAGAACAGATGTTTACTGGCTTGATAAAACGGTCCATATGGAAAGGTAGCAAATTCTGAGGGGCTCAAAGTGCCCCTCAGAATGAGCTACCACCTGTATTGCATTAGTGTACTCAACTATAGCAACTCTCTCCCACATATTCTGTTAGTGTGAAAACACCCTACTGGCCTCACTAAATAATCTTACAATAACAATCAAGTTTTTTCCAAAAAGGTCTCACTTTCATGTAACTGCAGTACAGGCCTGTGAGTAAACAACCAAGTCTGGCCTATCTAAAGCATCCTCTAGAAACAATCCAGTTTCAAATAACAGTTGACAATTCTGGTTACATACAGGCTAGAACTCGCTTAGTGTCGGTGGGGAGCAAGGATTTGACCATTGTACGCTAGAGTAGAATAGATGTTTTCTGGCTTGATAAAATGGTCCATATGGAAAGGTAGCAAAATCTGAGGGGCTCAAAATGCCCCTCAGAATGAGCTACCACCTGTATTGTATTAGTGTACTCAAACTATAGCAACTCTCTCCCACATATTCTGCTAGTGTGATAACACCCTACTGGCCTCACTAAATAATCTTCCAATAACAATCAAGTTTTTTCAAAAAAAATCTCACATTCATGTAATTGCAATACAGGCCTGTGAATAAGCTGCCAAGACTGGCCTATCTAACGCATCCTCTAGAAACAATCCAGTTTCAAAAAACAGCCCACAATTCCAGTTACATGCAGGCTAGAACCCGCTTAGATTCGGTGGGGAGCAAGGATTTGACCATTGTACGCTAGAGTAGAACAGATGTTTACTGGCTTGATAAAACGGTCCATATGGAAAGGTAGCAAATTCTGAGGGGCTCAAAATGCCCCTCAGAATGAGCTACCACCTGTATTGCATTAGTGTACTCAACTATAGCAACTCTCTCCCACAAATTCTGTTAGTGTGAAAACACCCTACTGGCCTCACTAAATAATCTTGCAATACCAATCAAGTTTTTTTCCCAAAAATATCTTAGTTTTTTATGTAACTGTGAGTAAACTACCAAGACTGGCCTATCTAAAGCATCCTCTAGAAACAATCCAGTTTCAAAAAACAGTCGACAATTCTGTTTACATCCAGGCTAGAACCCACTTAGTTTCAGTGGGGAGCAAGGATTTGACCATTGTACGCTAGAGTAGAACAGATGTTTACTGGCTTGATAAAACGGTCCATATGGAAAGGTAGCAAATTCTGAGGGGCTCAAAGTGCCCCTCAGAATGAGCTACCACCTGTATTGCATTAGTGTACTCAACTATAGCAACTCTCTCCCATATATTCTGTTAGTGTGAAAACACCCTACTGGCCTCACTAAATAATCTTACAATAACAATTAAGTTGTTTTCAAAAAGGTCTCACTTTCATGTAATTGCAATACATGCCTGTGAATAAGCTGCCAAGACTGGCCTATCTAACGCATCCTCTAGAAACAATCCATTGTTTCAAAAAACAATCCACAAATCTAGTTACATCCAGGCTAGAACCCGCTTAGATTCGGTGGGGAGCAAGGATTTGACCATTGTACGCTAGAGTAGAACAGATGTTTACTGGCTTGATAAAACGGTCCATATGGAAAGGTAGCAAATTCTGAGGGGCTCAAAATGCCCCTCAGAATGAGCTACCACCTGAATTGCATTAGTGTACTCAAACTATAGCAACTCTCTCCCACATATTCTGCTAGTGTGATAACACCCTACTGGCCTCATTAAATAATCTTGCAATAACAATCAAGTTTTTTTCCCAAAAATATCTTAGTTTTTTATGTAACTGTGAGTAAACTACCAAGACTGGCCTATCTAAAGCATCCTCTAGAAACAATCCAGTTTCAAAAAACAGTCGACAATTCTGTTTACATCCAGGCTAGAACCCGCTTAGTTTCAGCGGGGAGCAAGGATTTGACCATTGTACGCTAGATTAGAACAGATGTTTAGTGGCTTGATAAAACGGTCCATATGGAAAGGTAGCAAAATCTGAGGGGCTCAAAATGCCCCTCAGAATGAGCTACCACCTGTATTGCATTAGTGTACTCAACTATAGCAACTCTCTCCCACATATTCTGTTAGTGTGAAAACACCCTACTGGCCTCACTAAATAATCTTACAATAACAATCAAGTTTTTTCCAAAAAGGTCTCACTTTCATGTAACTGCAGTACAGGCCTGTGAGTAAACAACCAAGTCTGGCCTATCTAAAGCATCCTCTAGAAACAATCCAGTTTCAAAAAACAGTTGACAATTCTGGTTACATACAGGCTAGAACTCGCTTAGTGTCGGTGGGGAGCAAGGATTTGACCATTGTACGCTAGAGTAGAATATATGTTTTCTGGCTTGATAAAATGGTCCATATGGAAAGGTAGCAAAATCTGAGGGGCTCAAAATGCCCCTCAGAATGAGCTACCACCTGTATTGTATTAGTGTACTCAAACTATAGCAACTCTCTCCCACATATTCTGCTAGTGTGATAACACCCTACTGGCCTCACTAAATAATCTTCCAATACCAATCAAGTTTTTTTCCAAAAAAATCTCACATTCATGTAATTGCAATACAGGCCTGTGAATAAGCTGCCAAGACTGGCCTATCTAACGCATCCTCTAGAAACAATCCAGTGTTTCAAAAAACAGCCCACAATTCCAGTTACATGCAGGCTAGAACCCGCTTAGATTCGGTGGGGAGCAAGGATTTGACCATTGTACGCTAGAGTAAAACAGATGTTTTCTGGCTTGATAAAACGGTCCATATGGAAAGGTAGCAAAATCTGAGGGGCTCAAAATGCCCCTCAGAATGAGCTACCACCTGTATTGTATTAGTGTACTCAAACTATAGCAACTCTCTCCCACATATTCTGCTAGTGTGATAACACCCTACTGGCCTCACTAAATAATCTTCCAATAACAATCAAGTTTTTTCCAAAAAAATCTCACATTCATGTAATTGCAATACAGGCCTGTGAATAAGCTGCCAAGACTGGCCTATCTAACGCATCCTCTAGAAACAATCCAGTGTTTCAAAAAACAGCCCACAATTCCAGTTACATGCAGGCTAGAACCCGCTTAGATTCGGTGGGGAGCAAGGATTTGACCATTGTACGCTAGAGTAGAACAGATGTTTACTGGCTTGATAAAACGGTCCATATGGAAAGGTAGCAAATTCTGAGGGGCTCAAAATGCCCCTCAGAATGAGCTACCACCTGTATTGCATTAGTGTACTCAAACTATAGCAACTCTCTCCCACATATTCTGCTAGTGTGATAACACCCTACTGGCCTCATTAAATAATCTTGCAATAACAATCAAGTTTTTTTCCCAAAAATATCTTAGTTTTTTATGTAACTGTGAGTAAACTACCAAGACTGGCCTATCTAAAGCATCCTCTAGAAACAATCCAGTTTCAAAAAACAGTCGACAATTCTGTTTACATCCAGGCTAGAACCCGCTTAGTTTCAGCGGGGAGCAAGGATTTGACCATTGTACGCTAGATTAGAACAGATGTTTAGTGGCTTGATAAAACGGTCCATATGGAAAGGTAGCAAAATCTGAGGGGCTCAAAATGCCCCTCAGAATGAGCTACCACCTGTATTGCATTAGTGTACTCAACTATAGCAACTCTCTCCCACATATTCTGTTAGTGTGAAAACACCCTACTGGCCTCACTAAATAATCTTACAATAACAATCAAGTTTTTTCCAAAAAGGTCTCACTTTCATGTAACTGCAGTACAGGCCTGTGAGTAAACAACCAAGTCTGGCCTATCTAAAGCATCCTCTAGAAACAATCCAGTTTCAAAAAACAGTTGACAATTCTGGTTACATACAGGCTAGAACTCGCTTAGTGTCGGTGGGGAGCAAGGATTTGACCATTGTACGCTAGAGTAGAATATATGTTTTCTGGCTTGATAAAATGGTCCATATGGAAAGGTAGCAAAATCTGAGGGGCTCAAAATGCCCCTCAGAATGAGCTACCACCTGTATTGTATTAGTGTACTCAAACTATAGCAACTCTCTCCCACATATTCTGCTAGTGTGATAACACCCTACTGGCCTCACTAAATAATCTTCCAATACCAATCAAGTTTTTTCCAAAAAAATCTCACATTCATGTAATTGCAATACATGCCTGTGAATAAGCTGCCAAGACTGGCCTATCTAACGCATCCTCTAGAAACAATCCAGTGTTTCAAAAAACAGCCCACAATTCCAGTTACATGCAGGCTAGAACCCGCTTAGATTCGGTGGGGAGCAAGGATTTGACCATTGTACGCTAGAGTAAAACAGATGTTTTCTGGCTTGATAAAACGGTCCATATGGAAAGGTAGCAAAATCTGAGGGGCTCAAAATGCCCCTCAGAATGAGCTACCACCTGTATTGTATTAGTGTACTCAAACTATAGCAACTCTCTCCCACATATTCTGCTAGTGTGATAACACCCTACTGGCCTCACTAAATAATCTTCCAATAACAATCAAGTTTTTTCAAAAAAGATCTCACATTCATGTAATTGCAATACAGGCCTGTGAAAAAGCTGCCAAGACTGGCCTATCTAACGCATCCTCTAGAAACAATCCAGTGTTTCAAAAAAAAGTTCACAAATCTAGTTACATCCAGGCTAGAACCCGCTTATATTCGGTGGGGAGCAAGGATTTGACCATTGTACGCTAGAGTAGAACAGATGTTTACTGGCTTGATAAAACGGTCCATATGGAAAGGTAGCAAATTCTGAGGGGCTCATAATGCCCCTCAGAATGAGCTACCACCTGTATTGCATTAGTGTACTCAAACTATAGCAACTCTCTCCCACATATTCTGCTAGTGTGATAACACCCTACTGGCCTCACTAAATAATCTTCCAATAACAATCAAGTTTTTTCCAAAAAGATCTCACATTCATGTAATTGCAATATAGGCCTGTGAATAAGCTGCCAAGACTGGCCTATCTAACGCATCCTCTAGAAACAATCCAGTGTTTCAAAAAACAGTCCACAATTCCAGTTACATCCAGGCTAGAACCCACTTAGTTTCAGTGGGGAGCAATAATTTGGCCATGGTACGCTAGAGTAGAAAATACTTTTTCTGGCTTGATAAAACGGTCCATATGGAAAGGTAGCAAAATCTGAGGGGCTCAAAATGCCCCTCAGAATGAGCTACCACCTGTATTGTATTAGTGTACTCAAACTATAGCAACTTTCTCCCACATATTCTGCTAGTGTGATAACACCCTACTGGCCTCATTAAATAATCTTGCAATAACAATCAAGTTTTTTTCCCAAAAATATCTTAGTTTTTTATGTAACTGTGAGTAAACTACCAAGACTGGCCTATCTAAAGCATCCTCTAGAAACAATCCAGTTTCAAAAAACAGTCGACAATTCTGTTTACATCCAGGCTAGAACCCGCTTAGTTTCAGTGGGGAGCAAGGATTTGACCATTGTACGCTAGAGTAGAACAGATGTTTAGTGGCTTGATAAAACGGTCCATATGGAAAGGTAGCAAAATCTGAGGGGCTCAAAATGCCCCTCAGAATGAGCTACCACCTGTATTGCATTAGTGTACTCAACTATAGCAACTCTCTCCCACATATTCTGTTAGTGTGAAAACACCCTACTGGCCTCACTAAATAATCTTACAATAACAATCAAGTTTTTTCCAAAAAGGTCTCACTTTCATGTAACTGCAGTACAGGCCTGTGAGTAAACAACCAAGTCTGGCCTATCTAAAGCATCCTCTAGAAACAATCCAGTTTCAAAAAACAGTTGACAATCCTGGTTACATACAGGCTAGAACTCGCTTAGTGTCGGTGGGGAGCAAGGATTTGACCATTGTACGCTAGAGTAGAATAGATGTTTTCTGGCTTGATAAAATGGTCCATATGGAAAGGTAGCAAAATCTGAGGGGCTCAAAATGCCCCTCAGAATGAGCTTCCCCCTGTATTGTATTAGTGTACTCACACTATAGCAACTCTCTCCCACATATTCTGCTAATGTGAAAACACCCTACTGGCCTCATTAAATAATCTTGCAATAACAATCAAGTTTTTTCAAAAAAGATCTCACATTCATGTAATTGCAATACAGGCCTGTGAATAAAATTGCCAAGACTGGCCTATCTAACGCATCCTCTAGAAACAATCCAGTGTTTCAAAAAACAGTCCACAATTCCAGTTACATCCAGGCTAGAACCCACTTAGTTTCAGTGGGGAGCAATAATTTGACCATGGTACGCTAGAGTAGAAAATACTTTTTCTGGCTTGATAAAACGGTCCATATGGAAAGGTAGCAAATTCTGAGGGGCTCAAAATGCCCTTCAGAATGAGCTACCACCTGTATTACATTACAGTGTACTCAAACTATAGCAACTCTCTCGTACATATTCTGCTAGTGTGATAACACCCTACTGTCCTCACTAAACAATCTTCCAATAACAATCAAGTTTTTTCCAAAAAGATCTCACATTCATGTAATTGCAATACAGGCCTGTGAGTAAACAACCAAGATTGGCCTATCTAAAGCATCCTCTAAAAACAATCCAGTTTCAAAAAACAGTTGACAATTCTGGTTACATCCAGGCTAGAACCCGCTTAGTTTCGGTGGGGAGCAAGGATTTGACCATTGTACGCTAGAGAAGAACAGATGTTTTCTGGCTTGATAAAACGTTCCATAAGGAAAGGTAGCAAATTCTGAGGGGCTCAAAATGCCCCTCAGAATGAGCTACCACCTGTATTGTATTAGTGTACTCAAACTATAGCAACTCTCTCCCACATATTCTGCTAGTGTGAAAACACCCTACTGGCCTCATTAAATAATCTTGCAATAACAATCAAGTTTTTCCCCCAAAAATATCTTCGTTTTTTATGTAACTGTGAGTAAACAACCAATACTGGCCTATCTAAAGCATCCTCTAGAAACAATGCAGTTTCAAAAAACAGTTGACAATTCTGGTTACATCCAGGCTAGAACCCGCTTAATTTCGGTGCGGAGCAAGGATTTGACCATGGTACGCTACAGTAGAACAGATGTTTACTGGCTTGATAAAACGGTCCATATGGAAAGGTAGCAAATTCTAAGGGGCTTAAAATGCCCCTCAGAATGAGCTACCACCTGTATTGCATTAGTGTACTCAAACTATAGCAACTCTCTCCCACATATTCTGTTAGTGTGAAAACACCCTACTGGCCTAACTAAATAATCTTCCAATAACAATCAAGTTTTTTCCAAAAAGTTCTCACTTTCATGTAACTGCAGTACAGGCCTGTGAGTAAATAACCAAGACTGGCCTATCTAAAGCATCCTCTAGAAACAATCCAGTTTCAAAAAACAGTTGACAATTCTGGTTACATACAGGCTAGAACTCACTTAGTGTCGGTGGGGAGCAAGGATTTGACCATTGTACGCTAGAGAAGAATAAATGTTTTCTGGATTGATAAATTGGTCCATAAGGAAAGGTAGCAAATTCTGAGGGGCTCAAAATGCCCCTCAGAATGAGCTACCACCTGTATTGTATTAGTGTACTCAAACTATAGCAACTCTCTCCCACATATTCTGCTAGTGTGAAAACACCCTACTGGCCTCATTAAATAATCTTGCAATAACAATCAAGTTTTTTTCCCAAAAATATCTTAGTTTTTTATGTAACTGTGAGTAAACTACCAAGACTGGCCTATCTAAAGCATCCACTAGAAACAATCCAGTTTCAAAAAACAGTCGACAATTCTGTTTACATCCAGGCTAGAACCCGCTTAGTTTCGGTGGGGAGCAAGGAATTGACCATTGTACGCTAGAGTAGAACAGATGTTTTCTGGCTTGATAAAACGGTCCATATGGAAAGGTAGCAAAATCTGAGGGGCTCAAAATGCCCCTCAGAATGAGCTACCACCTGTATTGTATTAGTGTACTCAAACTATAGCAACTCTCTCCCACATATTCTGCTAGTGTGATAACACCCTACTGGCCTCACTAAATAATCTTCCAATAACAATCAAGTTTTTTCCAAAAAGATCTCACATTCATGTAATTGCAATATAGGCCTGTGAATAAGCTGCCAAGACTGGCCTATCTAACGCATCCTCTAGAAACAATCCAGTGTTTCAAAAAACAGTCCACAATTCCAGTTACATCCAGGCTAGAACCCACTTAGTTTCAGTGGGGAGCAATAATTTGGCCATGGTACGCTAGAGTAGAAAATACTTT
Source organism: Pseudorasbora parva (assembly GCF_024679245.1). Classification (NCBI taxonomy): domain Eukaryota; kingdom Metazoa; phylum Chordata; class Actinopteri; order Cypriniformes; family Gobionidae; genus Pseudorasbora; species Pseudorasbora parva. The sequence continues at coordinate 11,409,805 of NC_090186.1, read as the reverse complement.
TTCTGGCTTGATAAAACGGACCATATGGAAAGGTAGCAAATTCTGAGGGGCTCAAAATGCCCTTCAGAATGAGCTACCACCTGTATTACATTACAGTGTACTCAAACTATAGCAACTCTCTCGTACATATTCTGCTAGTGTGATAACACCCTACTGTCCTCACTAAACAATCTTCCAATAACAATCAAGTTTTTTCCAAAAATATCTCACATTCATGTAATTGCAATACAGGCCTGTGAGTAAACAACCAAGATTGGCCTATCTAAAGCATCCTCTAAAAACAATCCAGTTTCAAAAAACAGTTGACAATTCTGGTTACATCCAGGCTAGAACCCGCTTAGTTTCGGTGGGGAGCAAGGATTTGACCATTGTACGCTAGAGAAGAACAGATATTTTCTGGCTTGATAAAACGGTCCATATGGAAAGGTAGCAAATTCTGAGGGGCTCAAAATGCCCCTCAGAATGAGCTACCACCTGTATTGTATTAGTGTACTCACACTATAGCAACTCTCTCCCACATATTCTGCTAATGTGAAAACACCCTACTGGCCTCATTAAATAATCTTGCAATAACAATCAAGTTTTTTCCCCCAAAAATATCTTCGTTTTTTATGTAACTGTGAGTAAACTACCAAGACTGGCCTATCTAACGCATCCTCTAGAAACAATCCAGTGTTTCAAAAAACAGCCCACAATTCCAGTTACATGCAGGCTAGAACTCGCTTAGATTCGGTGGGGAGCAAGGATTTGACCATTGTACGCTAGATTAGAACAGATGTTTACTGGCTTGATAAAACGGTCCATATGGAAAGGTAGCAAATTCTGAGGGGCTCAAAATGCCCCTCAGAATGAGCTACCACCTCTATTGCATTAGTGTACTCAACTATAGCAACTCTCTCCCACATATTCTGTTAGTGTGAAAACACCCTACTGGCCTCACTAAATAATCTTACAATAACAATTAAGTTTTTTCCAAAAAGGTCTCACTTTCATGTAACTGCAGTACAGGCCTGTGAGTAAACAACCAAGTCTGGCCTATCTAAAGCATCCTCTAGAAACAATCCAGTTTCAAAAAACAGTTGACAATTCTGGTTACATACAGGCTAGAACTCGCTTAGTGTCGGTGGGGAGCAAGGATTTGACCATTGTACGCTAGAGTAGAATAGATGTTTTCTGGCTTGATAAAATGGTCCATATGGAAAGGTAGCAAAATCTGAGGGGCTCAAAATGCCCCTCAGAATGAGCTACCACCTGTATTGTATTAGTGTACTCAAACTATAGCAACTCTCTCCCACATATTCTGCTAGTGTGATAACACCCTACTGGCCTCACTAAATAATCTTCCAATAACAATCAAGTTTTTTCCAAAAAAATCTCACATTCATGTAATTGCAATACAGGCCTGTGAATAAGCTGCCAAGACTGGCCTATCTAACGCATCCTCTAGAAACAATCCAGTGTTTCAAAAAACAGCCCACAATTCCAGTTACATGCAGGCTAGAACCCGCTCAGATTCGGTGGGGAGCAAGGATTTGACCATTGTACGCTAGAGTAGAACAGATGTTTACTGGCTTGATAAAACGGTCCATATGGAAAGGTAGCAAATTCTGAGGGGCTCAAAATGCCCCTCAGAATGAGCTACCACCTGTATTGCATTAGTGTACTCAAACTATAGCAACTTTCTCCCACATATTCTGCTAGTGTGATAACACCCTACTGGCCTCATTAAATAATCTTGCAATAACAATCAAGTTTTTTTCCCAAAAATATCTTAGTTTTTTATGTAACTGTGAGTAAACTACCAAGACTGGCCTATCTAAAGCATCCTCTAGAAACAATCCAGTTTCAAAAAACAGTCGACAATTCTGTTTACATCCAGGCTAGAACCCGCTTAGTTTCAGTGGGGAGCAAGGATTTGACCATTGTACGCTAGAGTAGAACAGATGTTTAGTGGCTTGATAAAACGGTCCATATGGAAAGGTAGCAAAATCTGAGGGGCTCAAAATGCCCCTCAGAATGAGCTACCACCTGTATTGCATTAGTGTACTCAACTATAGCAACTCTCTCCCACATATTCTGTTAGTGTGAAAACACCCTACTGGCCTCACTAAATAATCTTACAATAACAATCAAGTTTTTTCCAAAAAGGTCTCACTTTCATGTAACTGCAGTACAGGCCTGTGAGTAAACAACCAAGTCTGGCCTATCTAAAGCATCCTCTAGAAACAATCCAGTTTCAAAAAACAGTTGACAATTCTGGTTACATACAGGCTAGAACTCGCTTAGTGTCGGTGGGGAGCAAGGATTTGACCATTGTACGCTAGAGTAGAATAGATGTTTTCTGGCTTGATAAAATGGTCCATATGGAAAGGTAGCAAAATCTGAGGGGCTCAAAATGCTCAAAATGCTCACAATTCCAGTTACATCCAGGCTAGAACCCACTTAGTTTCAGTGGGGAGCAATAATTTGACCATGGTACGCTAGAGTAGAAAATACTTTTTCTGGCTTGATAAAACTTTCCATATGGAAAGGTAGCAAAATCTGAGGGGCTCAAAATGCCCCTCAGAATGAGCTACCACCTGTATTGTATTAGTGTACTCAAACTATAGCAACTCTCTCCCACATATTCTGTTAGTGTGAAAACACCCTACTGGCCTCACTAAATAATCTTACAATAACAATCAAGTTTTTTCCAAAAAGGTCTCACTTTCATGTAACTGCAGTACACGCCTGTGAGTAAGCAACCAAGACTGGCCTATCTAAAGCATCCTCTAGAAACAATCCAGTTTCAAAAAACAGTTGACAATTCTGGTTACATCCAGGCTAGAACCTGCTTAGTTTCGGTGGGGAGCAAGGATTTGACCATTGTACGCTAGAGCAGAACAGATGTTTTCTGGCTTGATAAAACGGTCCATATGGAAAGGTAGCAAATTCTGAGGGGCTCAAAATGCCCCTCAGAATGAGCTACCACCTGTATTGTATTAGTCTACTCAAACTATAGCAACTCTCTCCCACATATTCTGCTAGTGTGAAAACACCCTACTGGCCTCATTAAATAATCTTGCAATAACAATCAAGTTTTTCCCCCAAAAATATCTTCGTTTTTTATGTAACTGTGAGTAAACAACCAATACTGGCCTATCTAAAGCATCCTCTAGAAACAATGCAGTTTAAAAAAACAGTCAACAATTCTGTTTACATCCAGGCTAGAACCCGCTTAATTTCGGTGCGGAGCAAGGATTTGACCATGGTACGCTACAGTAGAACAGATGTTTACTGGCTTGATAAACCGGTCCATATGGAAAGGTAGCAAATTCTAAGGGGCTTAAAATGCCCCTTAGAATGAGCTACCACCTGTATTGCATTAGTGTACTCAAACTATAGCAACTCTCTCCCACATATTCTGTTAGTGTGAAAACACCCTACTGGCCTAACTAAATAATCTTCCAATAACAATCAAGTTTTTTCCAAAAAGTTCTCACTTTCATGTAACTGCAGTACAGGCCTGTGAGTAAATAACCAAGACTGGCCTATCTAAAGCATCCTCTAGAAACAATCCAGTTTCAAAAAACAGTTGACAATTCTGGTTACATACAGGCTAGAACTCACTTAGTGTCGGTGGGGAGCAAGGATTTGACCATTGTACGCTAGAGAAGAATAAATGTTTTCTGGATTGATAAATTGGTCCATAAGGAAAGGTAGCAAATTCTGAGGGGCTCAAAATGCCCCTCAGAATGAGCTACCACCTGTATTGTATTAGTGTACTCAAACTATAGCAACTCTCTCCCACATATTCTGCTAGTGTGAAAACACCCTACTGGCCTCATTAAATAATCTTTGCAATAACAATCAAGTTTTTCCCCCAAAAATATCTTCGTTTTTTATGTAACTGTGAGTAAACAACCAATACTGGCCTATCTAAAGCATCCTCTAGAAACAATGCAGTTTCAAAAAACAGTCAACAATTCTGTTTACATCCAGGCTAGAACCCGCTTAATTTCGGTGCGGAGCAAGGATTTGACCATGGTACGCTACAGTAGAACAGATGTTTACTGGCTTGATAAAACGGTCCATATGGAAAGGTAGCAAATTCTAAGGGGCTTAAAATGACCCTCAGAATGAGCTACCACCTGTATTGCATTAGTGTACTCAAACTATAGCAACTCTCTCCCACATATTCTGCTAGTGTGATAACACCCTACTGTCCTCACTAAACAATCTTCCAATAACAATCAAGTTTTTTCCAAAAAGATCTCACATTCATGTAATTGCAATACAGGCCTGTGAGTAAACAACCAAGATTGGCCTATCTAAAGCATCCTCTAAAAACAATCCAGTTTCAAAAATCAGTTGACAATTCTGGTTACATCCAGGCTAGAACCCGCTTAGTTTCGGTGGGGAGCAAGGATTTGACCATTGTACGCTAGAGTAGAACAGATATTTTCTGGCTTGATAAAACGGTCCATATGGAAAGGTAGCAAATTCTGAGGGGCTCAAAATGCCCCTCAGAATGAGCTACCAGCTGTATTGCATTAGTGTACTCAAACTATGGCAACTCTCGTCCACATATTCTGTTAGTGTGAAAACACACTACTGGCCTCACTAAACAATCTTCCAATAACAATCAAGTTTTTTCCAAAAAGATCTCACATTCATGTAATTGCAATACAGGCCTGTGAGTAAACAACCAAGACTGGCCTATCTAAAGCATCCTCTAGAAACAATCCAGTTTCAAAAAACAGTTGACAATTCTGGTTACATACAGGCTAGAACTCACTTAGTGTCGGTGGGGAGCAAGGATTTGACCATTGTACGCTAGAGTAGAATAAATGTTTTCTGGATTGATAAATCGGTCCATATGGAAAGGTAGCAAATTCTGAGGGGCTCAAAATGCCCCTCAGAATGAGCTACCACCTGTATTGTATTAGTGTACTCAAACTATAGCAACTCTCTCCCACATATTCTGCTAGTGTGAAAACACCCTACTGGCCTCATTAAATAATCTTGCTATAACAATAAAGTTTTTTTCCCAAAAATATCTTAGTTTTTTATGTAACTGTGAGTAAACTACCAAGACTGGCCTATCTAACGCATCCTCTAGAAACAATCCAGTGTTTCAAAAAACAGCCCACAATACCAGTTACATGCAGGCTAGAACCCGCTTAGATTCGGTGGGGAGCAAGGATTTGACCATTGTACGCTAGATTAGAACAGATGTTTACTGGCTTGATAAAACGGTCCATATGGAAAGGTAGCAAATTCTGAGGGGCTCAAAATGCCCCTCAGAATGAGCTACCACCTCTATTGCATTAGTGTACTCAACTATAGCAACTCTCTCCCACATATTCTGTTAGTGTGAAAACACCCTACTGGCCTCACTAAATAATCTTACAATAACAATTAAGTTTTTTCCAAAAAGGTCTCACTTTCATGTTACTGCAGTACAGGCCTGTGAGTAAACAACCAAGTCTGGCCTATCTAAAGCATCCTCTAGAAACAATCCAGTTTCAAAAAACAGTTGACAATTCTGGTTACATACAGGCTAGAACTCGCTTAGTTCCGGTGGGGAGCATGGATTTGACCATTGTACGCTAGAGTAGAACAGATGTTTTCTGGCTTGATAAAACTTTCCATATGGAAAGGTAGCAAAATCTGAGGGGCTCAAAATGCCCCTCAGAATGAGCTACCACCTGTATTGTATTAGTGTACTCAAACTATAGCAACTCTCTCCCACATATTCTGTTAGTGTGAAAACACCCTACTGGCCTCACTAAATAATCTTACAATAACAATCAAGTTTTTTCCAAAAAGGTCTCACTTTCATGTAACTGCAGTACACGCCTGTGAGTAAGCAACCAAGACTGGCCTATCTAAAGCATCCTCTAGAAACAATCCAGTTTCAAAAAACAGTTGACAATTCTGGTTACATCCAGGCTAGAACCTGCTTAGTTTCGGTGGGGAGCAAGGATTTGACCATTGTACGCTAGAGCAGAACAGATGTTTTCTGGCTTGATAAAACGGTCCATATGGAAAGGTAGCAAATTCTGAGGGGCTCAAAATGCCCCTCAGAATGAGCTACCACCTGTATTGTATTAGTCTACTCAAACTATAGCAACTCTCTCCCACATATTCTGCTAGTGTGAAAACACCCTACTGGCCTCATTAAATAATCTTGTAATAACAATCAAGTTTTTTTCCCAAAAATATCTTAGTTTTTTATGTAACTGTGAGTAAACTACCAAGACTGGCCTATCTAAAGCATCCACTAGAAACAATCCAGTTTCAAAAAACAGTCGACAATTCTGTTTACATCCAGGCTAGAACCCGCTTAGTTTCGGTGGGGAGCAAGGATTTGACCATTGTACGCTAGAGTAGAACAGATGTTCACTGGCTTGATAAAACGGTCCATATGGAAAGGTAGCAAATTCTGAGGGGCTCAAAATGCCCCTCAGAATGAGCTACCACCTGTATTGTATTAGTGTACTCAAACTATAGCAACTCTCTCCCACATATTCTGCTAGTGTGATAACACCCTACTGGCCTCACTAAATAATCTTCCAATAACAATCAAGTTTTTTCCAAAAAAATCTCACATTCATGTAATTGCAATACAGGCCTGTGAATAAGCTGCCAATACTGGCCTATCTAACGCATCCTCTAGAAACAATCCAGTGTTTCAAAAAACAGCCCACAATTCCAGTTACATGCAGGCTAGAACCCGCTTAGATTCGGTGGGGAGCAAGGATTTGACCATTGTACGCTAGAGTAGAACAGATGTTTACTGGCTTGATAAAACGGTCCATATGGAAAGGTAGCAAATTCTGAGGGGCTCAAAGTGGCCCTCAGAATGAGCTACCACCTGTATTGCATTAGTGTTATCAAACTATAGCAACTCTCTCCCACATATTCTGATAGTGTGAAAACACCCTACTGGCCTCACTAAATAATCTTCCAATAACAATCAAGTGTTTTCCAAAAAGATCTCACATTCATGTAATTGCAATACAGGCCTGTGAGTAAACAACCAAGATTGGCCTATCTAAAGCATCCTCTAAAAACAATCCAGCTTCAAAAATCAGTTGACAATTCTGGTTACATCCAGGCTAGAACCCGCTTAGTTTCGGTGGGGAGCAAGGATTTGACCATTGTACGCTAGAGCAGAACAGATGTTTTCTGGCTTGATAAAACGGTCCATATGGAAAGGTAGCAAATTCTGAGGGGCTCAAAATGCCCCTCAGAATGAGCTACCACCTGTATTGTATTAGTGTACTCAAACTATAGCAACTCTCTCCCACATATTCTGCTAGTGTGAAAACACCCTACTGGCCTCATTAAATAATCTTGTAATAACAATCAAGTTTTTTTCCCAAAAATATCTTAGTTTTTTATGTAACTGTGAGTAAACTACCAAGACTGGCCTATCTAAAGCATCCACTAGAAACAATCCAGTTTCAAAAAACAGCCCACAATTCCAGTTACATGCAGGCTAGAACCCGCTTAGATTCGGTGGGGAGCAAGGATTTGACCATTGTACGCTAGAGTAGAACAGATGTTTACTGGCTTGATAAAACGGTCCATATGGAAAGGTAGCAAATTCGGAGGGGCTCAAAATGCCCCTCAGAATGAGCTACCACCTGTATTGCATTAGTGTACTCAAACTATAGCAACTCTCTCCCACATATTCTGCTAGTGTGATAACACCCTACTGTCCTCACTAAACAATCTTCCAATAACAATCAAGTTTTTTCCAAAAAGATCTCACATTCATGTAATTGCAATACAGGCCTGTGAGTAAACAACCAAGATTGGCCTATCTAAAGCATCCTCTAAAAACAATTCAGTTTCAAAAATCAGTTGACAATTCTGGTTACATCAAGGCTAGAACCCGCTTAGTTTCGGTGGGGAGCAAGGATTTGACCATTGTACGCTAGAGTAGAACAGATGTTTTCTGGCTTGATAAAACGGTCCATATGGAAAGGTAGCAAATTCTGAGGGGCTCAAAATGCCCCTCAGAATGAGCTACCACCTGTATTACATTACAGTGTACTCAAACTATAGCAACTCTCTCGTACATATTCTGCTAGTGTGATAACAACCTATTGTCCTCACTAAGCAAAATCTTCCAATAACAATCAAGTTTTTTCCAAAAAGATCTCACATTCATGTAATTGCAATACAGGCCTGTGAGTAAACAACCAAGACTGGCCTATCTAAAGTATCCTCTAGAAACAATCCAGTTTCAAAAAACAGTTGACAATTCTGGTTACATCCAGGCTAGAACCCGCTTAGTTTCGGTGGGGAGCAAGGATTTGACCTTAGTACGATAGAGTAGCACAGATGTTTTCTGGCTTGATAAAACGGTCCATATGGAAAGGTAGCAAATTCTGAGGGGCTCAAAATGCCCCTCAGAATGAGCTACCACCTGTATTGTATTAGTGTACTCAAACTATAGCAACTCTCTCCCACATATTCTGCTAGTGTGAAAACACCCTACTGGCCTCATTAAATAATCTTGCAATAACAATCAAGTTTTTTCCCCCAAAAATATCTTCGTTTTTTATGTAACTGTGAGTAAACTACCAAGACTGGCCTATCTAACGCATCCTCTAGAAACAATCCAGTGTTTCAAAAAACAATCCACAAATCTAGTTACATCCAGGCTAGAACCCGCTTAGTTTTGGTGGGGAGCAAGGATTTGACCTTTGTACGCTAGAGTAGAGCAGATGTTTACTGGCTTGATAAAACGGTCCATATGGAAAGGTAGCAAATTCGGAGGGGCTCAAAATGCCCCTCAGAATGAGCTACCACCTGTATTGCATTAGTGTACTCAAACTATAGCAACTCTCTCCCACATATTCTGCTAGTGTGATAACACCCTACTGTCCTCACTAAACAATCTTCCAATAACAATCAAGTTTTTTCCAAAAAGATCTCACATTCATGTAATTGCAATACAGGCCTGTGAGTAAACAACCAAGATTGGCCTATCTAAAGCATCCTCTAAAAACAATCCAGTTTCAAAAATCAGTTGACAATTCTGGTTACATCAAGGCTAGAACCCGCTTAGTTTCGGTGGGGAGCAAGGATTTGACCATTGTACGCTAGAGTAGAACAGATGTTTTCTGGCTTGATAAAACGGTCCATATGGAAAGGTAGCAAATTCTGAGGGGCTCAAAATGCCCCTCAGAATGAGCTACCACCTGTATTGTATTAGTGTACTCAAACTATAGCAACTCTCTCCCACATATTCTGCTAGTGATAACACCCTACTGGCCTCATTAAATAATCTTGCAATAACAATCAAGTTTTTTCCCCAAAAATATCTTAGTTTTTTATGTAACTGTGAGTAAACTACTAAGACTGGCCTATCTAACGCATCCTCTAGAAACAATCCAGTGTTTCAAAAAACAATCCACAAATCTAGTTACATCCAGGCTAAAACCCGCTTAGATTCGGTGGGGAGCAAGGATTTGACCATTGTACGCTAGAGTAGAACAGATGTTTACTGGCTTGATAAAACGGTCCATATGGAAAGGTAGCAAATTCTGAGGGGCTCAAAATGCCCCTCAGAATGAGGTACCACCTGTATTGCATTAGTGTACTCAACTATAGCAACTCTCTCCCACATATTCTGTTAGTGTGAAAACACCCTACTGGCCTCACTAAATAATCTTACAATAACAATCAAGTTTTTTCCAAAAAGGTCTCACTTTCATGTAACTGCAGGACAGGCCTGTGAGTAAACAACCAAGACTGGCCTATCTAATGCATCCTCTAGAAACAATCCAGTTTTAAAAAAAAGTTGGCAATTCTGGTTACATACAGACTAGAACTCGCTTAGTTTCGGTGGGGAGCAAGGATTTGACCATTGTACGCTAGAGTAGAACAGATGTTTTCTGGCTTGATAAAACTGTCCATATGGAAAGGTAGCAAAATCTGAAAGGCTCAAAATGCCCCTCAGAATGAGCTACCACCTGTATTGCATTACAGTGTACTCAAACTATAGAAGCTCTCTCCCACATATTCTGCTAGTGTGAAAACACCCTACTGGCCTCATTAAATAATCTTGCAATAAGAATCAAGTTTTTTTCCAAGAATATCTCAGTTTAATGTAACTGTGAGTAAACTACCAAGACTGGCCTACCTAAAATATTTTCTAATAACAGTTGAGTGTTTCAAAAAACAGTTGACAATTCTGGTTACATCCAGGCTAGAACCCGCTTAGTTTCAGTGGGGAAGCAGGATTTGACCATGGTACACTAGAGTAGAACAGGTGTTTTCTGGCTTGATAAAATGGTCCATATGGAAAGGTAACAAATTCTGAGGGGCTCAAAATGCCCCTCAGAATGAGCTACCACCTGTAATGCATTAGTGTGTACTAAAACTATAGCAACTCTCTCCCACATAATCTGCTAGTGTGAAAACACCCTACTGGCCTCACTAAATAATCTTCCAATAACAATGATTTTTTTTTTCAAAAAATGTCTCACTTTCATGTAATTGCAATACAGGACTGTGAGTAAACAACAAAGACTGGCCTATCTAAGGCATCCTCTAGAAACAATCCAGTGTTTCAAAAATCAGTTTACAATTCCGGTTACATACAGGTTAGAACCCATTTAGTTTCAGTGGGAGCAATGATTTGACCATGGTACGCTAGAGTAGAACAGATGTATTCTGGCTTGATAAAACAGTCCATATGGAAAGGTAGCAAATTCTGAGGGGCTCAAAATGCCCCTCAGAATGAGCTACCACCTGTATTGCATTAGTGTACTCAATCTATAGCAACTCTCTCCCACATATTCTGCTAGTGTGAAAACACCCTACTGGCCTCATTAAATAATCTTGCAATAACAATCAAGTTTTTTCCAAAAAGGTCTCACTATCATGTAATTGCCATACAGGATTGTGAGTTAACAACCAAGACTGGCCTATCTAACGCATCCTCTAGAAACAATCCAGTGTTTCAAAAAACAGTCTACAATTCCAGTTGCATCCAGGCTAGAACCCACTTAGTTTCGGTGGGGAGCAATGATTTGACCATAGTACGCTAGAGTAGAACGGATGCTTTCTGGCTTGTTAAAACGGTCCATATGGAAAGGTAGCAAAATCTGAGGGGCTCAAAATGACCCTCAGAATGAGCTACCACCTGTATTGCATTAGTGTACTCAAACTATAGCAACTCTCTCCCACATATTCTGCTAGTGTGAAAACACCCTACTGGCCTCACTAAATAATCTTCCAATGACAATCAAGTTTTTTCCAAAAAGGTCTCACTATCATGTAACTGCAATACAGACCTGTGAATAAACTGCCAAAACTGGCCTATCTAACGCATCCTCTAGAAACAATCCAGTGTTTCAAAAAACAGTCTACAATTCCAGTTGCATCCAGGCTAGAACCCACTTAGTTTCGGTCGGGAGCAATGATTTGACCATGGTACGCTAGAGTAGAACAGATATTTTCTGGCTTGATAAAACGGTCCATATGGAAAGGTAGCAAAATCTGAGGGGCTCAAAATGCCCCTCAGAATGAGCTACCACCTGTATTGTTTAAGTGTACTCAAACTATAGCAACTCTCTCCCACATATTCTGCTAGTGTGAAAACACCCTACTGGCCTCATTAAATAATCTTGCAATAACAATCAAGTTTTTTTCCCAAAAATATCTTAGTTTTTTATGTAAATGTGAGTAAACAACCAAGACTGGCCTATCTAAAGCATCCTCTAGAAACAATCCAGTTTCAAAAAACAGTTGACAATTCTGTTTACATCCAAGCTAGAACCCGCTTAGTTCCGGTGGGGAGCAAGGATTTGACCATTGTACGCTAGAGTAGAACAGATGTTTACTGGCTTGATAAAACGGTCCATATGGAAAGGTAGCAAAATCTGAGGGGCTCAAAATGCCCCTCAGAATGAGCTACCACCTGTATTGCATTATTGTACTCAAACTATAGCATCTCTCTCCCACATATTCTGTTAGTGTGAAAACACCCTACTGGCCTCACTAAATAATCTTACAATTAAAATCAAGTTTTTTCCAAAAAGGTCTCACTTTCATGTAACTGCAGTACAGGCCTGTGAATAAGCTGCCAAGACTGGCCTATCTAACGCATCCTCTAGAAACAATCCAGTGATTCAAAAAACAGTCCACAATTCCAGTTACATCACGGACAGAACCCGCTTAGTTTCGGTGGGGAGCAAGGATTTGACCATTGTACGCTAGAGTAGAACAGATGTTTACTGGCTTGATAAAACGGTCCATATGGAAAGGTAGCAAATTCTGAGGGGCTCAAAGTGCCCCTCAGAATGAGCTACCACCTGTATTGCATTAGTGTACTCAACTATAGCAACTCTCTCCCACATATTCTGTTAGTGTGAAAACACCCTACTGGCCTCACTAAATAATCTTACAATAACAATCAAGTTTTTTCCAAAAAGGTCTCACATTCATGTAACTGCAGTACAGGCCTGTGAGTAAACAACCAAGTCTGGCCTATCTAAAGCATCCTCTAGAAACAATCCAGTTTCAAATAACAGTTGACAATTCTGGTTACATACAGGCTAGAACTCGCTTAGTGTCGGTGGGGAGCAAGGATTTGACCATTGTACGCTAGAGTAGAATAGATGTTTTCTGGCTTGATAAAATGGTCCATATGGAAAGGTAGCAAAATCTGAGGGGCTCAAAATGCCCCTCAGAATGAGCTACCACCTGTATTGTATTAGTGTACTCAAACTATAGCAACTCTCTCCCACATATTCTGCTAGTGTGATAACACCCTACTGGCCTCACTAAATAATCTTCCAATAACAATCAAGTTTTTTAGAAAAAAATCTCACATTCATGTAATTGCAATACAGGCCTGTGAATAAGCTGCCAAGACTGGCCTATCTAACGCATCCTCTAGAAACAATCCAGTTTCAAAAAACAGCCCACAATTCCAGTTACATGCAGGCTAGAACCCGCTTAGATTCGGTGGGGAGCAAGGATTTGACCATTGTACGCTAGAGTAGAACAGATGTTTACTGGCTTGATAAAACGGTCCATATGGAAAGGTAGCAAATTCTGAGGGGCTCAAAATGCCCCTCAGAATGAGCTACCACCTGTATTGCATTAGTGTACTCAACTATAGCAACTCTCTCCCACAAATTCTGTTAGTGTGAAAACACCCTACTGGCCTCACTAAATAATCTTGCAATACCAATCAAGTTTTTTTCCCAAAAATATCTTAGTTTTTTATGTAACTGTGAGTAAACTACCAAGACTGGCCTATCTAAAGCATCCTCTAGAAACAATCCAGTTTCAAAAAACAGTCGACAATTCTGTTTACATCCAGGCTAGAACCCACTTAGTTTCAGTGGGGAGCAAGGATTTGACCATTGTACGCTAGAGTAGAACAGATGTTTACTGGCTTGATAAAACGGTCCATATGGAAAGGTAGCAAATTCTGAGGGGCTCAAAGTGCCCCTCAGAATGAGCTACCACCTGTATTGCATTAGTGTACTCAACTATAGCAACTCTCTCCCATATATTCTGTTAGTGTGAAAACACCCTACTGGCCTCACTAAATAATCTTACAATAACAATTAAGTTGTTTTCAAAAAGGTCTCACTTTCATGTAATTGCAATACATGCCTGTGAATAAGCTGCCAAGACTGGCCTATCTAACGCATCCTCTAGAAACAATCCATTGTTTCAAAAAACAATCCACAAATCTAGTTACATCCAGGCTAGAACCCGCTTAGATTCGGTGGGGAGCAAGGATTTGACCATTGTACGCTAGAGTAGAACAGATGTTTACTGGCTTGATAAAACGGTCCATATGGAAAGGTAGCAAATTCTGAGGGGCTCAAAATGCCCCTCAGAATGAGCTACCACCTGAATTGCATTAGTGTACTCAAACTATAGCAACTCTCTCCCACATATTCTGCTAGTGTGATAACACCCTACTGGCCTCATTAAATAATCTTGCAATAACAATCAAGTTTTTTTCCCAAAAATATCTTAGTTTTTTATGTAACTGTGAGTAAACTACCAAGACTGGCCTATCTAAAGCATCCTCTAGAAACAATCCAGTTTCAAAAAACAGTCGACAATTCTGTTTACATCCAGGCTAGAACCCGCTTAGTTTCAGCGGGGAGCAAGGATTTGACCATTGTACGCTAGATTAGAACAGATGTTTAGTGGCTTGATAAAACGGTCCATATGGAAAGGTAGCAAAATCTGAGGGGCTCAAAATGCCCCTCAGAATGAGCTACCACCTGTATTGCATTAGTGTACTCAACTATAGCAACTCTCTCCCACATATTCTGTTAGTGTGAAAACACCCTACTGGCCTCACTAAATAATCTTACAATAACAATCAAGTTTTTTCCAAAAAGGTCTCACTTTCATGTAACTGCAGTACAGGCCTGTGAGTAAACAACCAAGTCTGGCCTATCTAAAGCATCCTCTAGAAACAATCCAGTTTCAAAAAACAGTTGACAATTCTGGTTACATACAGGCTAGAACTCGCTTAGTGTCGGTGGGGAGCAAGGATTTGACCATTGTACGCTAGAGTAGAATATATGTTTTCTGGCTTGATAAAATGGTCCATATGGAAAGGTAGCAAAATCTGAGGGGCTCAAAATGCCCCTCAGAATGAGCTACCACCTGTATTGTATTAGTGTACTCAAACTATAGCAACTCTCTCCCACATATTCTGCTAGTGTGATAACACCCTACTGGCCTCACTAAATAATCTTCCAATACCAATCAAGTTTTTTTCCAAAAAAATCTCACATTCATGTAATTGCAATACAGGCCTGTGAATAAGCTGCCAAGACTGGCCTATCTAACGCATCCTCTAGAAACAATCCAGTGTTTCAAAAAACAGCCCACAATTCCAGTTACATGCAGGCTAGAACCCGCTTAGATTCGATGGGGAGCAAGGATTTGACCATTGTACGCTAGAGTAAAACAGATGTTTTCTGGCTTGATAAAACGGTCCATATGGAAAGGTAGCAAAATCTGAGGGGCTCAAAATGCCCCTCAGAATGAGCTACCACCTGTATTGTATTAGTGTACTCAAACTATAGCAACTCTCTCCCACATATTCTGCTAGTGTGATAACACCCTACTGGCCTCACTAAATAATCTTCCAATAACAATCAAGTTTTTTCCAAAAAAATCTCACATTCATGTAATTGCAATACAGGCCTGTGAATAAGCTGCCAAGACTGGCCTATCTAACGCATCCTCTAGAAACAATCCAGTGTTTCAAAAAACAGCCCACAATTCCAGTTACATGCAGGCTAGAACCCGCTTAGATTCGGTGGGGAGCAAGGATTTGACCATTGTACGCTAGAGTAGAACAGATGTTTACTGGCTTGATAAAACGGTCCATATGGAAAGGTAGCAAATTCTGAGGGGCTCAAAATGCCCCTCAGAATGAGCTACCACCTGTATTGCATTAGTGTACTCAACTATAGCAACTCTCTCCCACAAATTCTGTTAGTGTGAAAACACCCTACTGGCCTCACTAAATAATCTTGCAATAACAATCAAGTTTTTTTCCCAAAAATATCTTAGTTTTTTATGTAACTGTGAGTAAACTACCAAGACTGGCCTATCTAAAGCATCCTCTAGAAACAATCCAGTTTCAAAAAACAGTCGACAATTCTGTTTACATCCAGGCTAGAACCCGCTAAGTTTCAGTGGGGAGCAAGGATTTGACCATTGTACGCTAGAGTAGAACAGATGTTTACTGGCTTGATAAAACGGTCCATATGGAAAGGTAGCAAATTCTGAGGGGCTCAAAGTGCCCCTCAGAATGAGCTACCACCTGTATTGCATTAGTGTACTCAACTATAGCAACTCTCTCCCATATATTCTGTTAGTGTGAAAACACCCTACTGGCCTCACTAAATAATCTTACAATAACAATTAAGTTGTTTTCAAAAAGGTCTCACTTTCATGTAATTGCAATACATGCCTGTGAATAAGCTGCCAAGACTGGCCTATCTAACGCATCCTCTAGAAACAATCCATTGTTTCAAAAAACAATCCACAAATCTAGTTACATCCAGGCTAGAACCCGCTTAGATTCGGTGGGGAGCAAGGATTTGACCATTGTACGCTAGAGTAGAACAGATGTTTACTGGCTTGATAAAACGGTCCATATGGAAAGGTAGCAAATTCTGAGGGGCTCAAAATGCCCCTCAGAATGAGCTACCACCTGTATTGCATTAGTGTACTCAAACTATAGCAACTCTCTCCCACATATTCTGCTAGTGTGATAACACCCTACTGGCCTCATTAAATAATCTTGCAATAACAATCAAGTTTTTTTCCCAAAAATATCTTAGTTTTTTATGTAACTGTGAGTAAACTACCAAGACTGGCCTATCTAAAGCATCCTCTAGAAACAATCCAGTTCCAAAAAACAGTCGACAATTCTGTTTACATCCAGGCTAGAACCCACTTAGTTTCAGCGGAGAGCAAGGATTTGACCATTGTACGCTAGATTAGAACAGATGTTTAGTGGCTTGATAAAACGGTCCATATGGAAAGGTAGCAAAATCTGAGGGGCTCAAAATGCCCCTCAGAATGAGCTACCACCTGTATTGCATTAGTGTACTCAACTATAGCAACTCTCTCCCACATATTCTGTTAGTGTGAAAACACCCTACTGGCCTCACTAAATAATCTTACAATAACAATCAAGTTTTTTCCAAAAAGGTCTCACTTTCATGTAACTGCAGTACAGGCCTGTGAGTAAACAACCAAGTCTGGCCTATCTAAAGCATCCTCTAGAAACAATCCAGTTTCAAAAAACAGTTGACAATTCTGGTTACATACAGGCTAGAACTAGCTTAGTGTCGGTGGGGAGCAAGGATTTGACCATTGTACGCTAGGGTAGAATATATGTTTTCTGGCTTGATAAAATGGTCCATATGGAAAGGTAGCAAAATCTGAGGGGCTCAAAATGCCCCTCAGAATGAGCTACCACCTGTATTGTAGTAGTGTACTCAAACTATAGCAACTCTCTCCCACATATTCTGCTAGTGTGATAACACCCTACTGGCCTCACTAAATAATCTTCCAATACCAATCAAGTTTTTTCCAAAAAAATCTCACATTCATGTAATTGCAATACAGGCCTGTGAATAAGCTGCCAAGACTGGCCTATCTAACGCATCCTCTAGAAACAATCCAGTGTTTCAAAAAACAGCCCACAATTCCAGTTACATGCAGGCTAGAACCCGCTTAGATTCGGTGGGGAGCAAGGATTTGACCATTGTACGCTAGAGTAAAACAGATGTTTTCTGGCTTGATAAAACGGTCCATATGGAAAGGTAGCAAAATCTGAGGGGCTCAAAATGCCCCTCAGAATGAGCTACCACCTGTATTGTATTAGTGTACTCAAACTATAGCAACTCTCTCCCACATATTCTGCTAGTGTGATAACACCCTACTGGCCTCACTAAATAATCTTCCAATAACAATCAAGTTTTTTTAAAAAAGATCTCACATTCATGTAATTGCAATACAGGCCTGTGAAAAAGCTGCCAAGACTGGCCTATCTAACGCATCCTCTAGAAACAATCCAGTGTTTCAAAAAACAGTTCACAAATCTAGTTACATCCAGGCTAGAACCCGCTTATATTCGGTGGGGAGCAAGGATTTGACCATTGTACGCTAGAGTAGAACAGATGTTTACTGGCTTGATAAAACGGTCCATATGGAAAGGTAGCAAATTCTGAGGGGCTCATAATGCCCCTCAGAATGAGCTACCACCTGTATTGCATTAGTGTACTCAAACTATAGCAACTCTCTCCCACATATTCTGCTAGTGTGATAACACCCTACTGGCCTCACTAAATAATCTTCCAATAACAATCAAGTTTTTTCCAAAAAGATCTCACATTCATGTAATTGCAATATAGGCCTGTGAATAAGCTGCCAAGACTGGCCTATCTAACGCATCCTCTAGAAACAATCCAGTGTTTCAAAAAACAGTCCACAATTCCAGTTACATCCAGGCTAGAACCCACTTAGTTTCAGTGGGGAGCAATAATTTGGCCATGGTACGCTAGAGTAGAAAATACTTTTTCTGGCTTGATAAAACGGTCCATATGGAAAGGTAGCAAATTCTGAGGGGCTCAAAATGCCCTTCAGAATGAGCTACCACCTGTATTACATTACAGTATACTCAAACTATAGCAACTCTCTCGTACATATTCTGCTAGTGTGATAACACCCCACTGTCCTCACTAAACAATCTTCCAATAACAATCAAGTTTTTTCCAAAAATATCTCACATTCATGTAATTGCAATACAGGCCTGTGAGTAAACAACCAAGATTGGCCTATCTAAAGCATCCTCTAAAAACAATCCAGTTTCAAAAAACAGTTGACAATTCTGGTTACATCCAGGCTAGAACCCGCTTAGTTTCGGTGGGGAGCAAGGATTTGACCATTGTACGCTAGAGAAGAACAGATGTTTTCTGGCTTGATAAAACGGTCCATATGGAAAGGTAGCAAATTCTGAGGGGCTCAAAATGCCCCTCAGAATGAGCTACCACCTGTATTGTATTAGTGTACTCACACTATAGCAACTCTCTCCCACATATTCTGCTAATGTGAAAACACCCTACTGGCCTCATTAAATAATCTTGCAATAACAATCAAGTTTTTTCCCCAAAAAATATCTTCCTTTTTTATGTAACTGTGAGTAAACTACCAAGACTGGCCTATCTAACGCATCCTCTAGAAACAATCCAGTGTTTCAAAAAACAGCCCACAATTCCAGTTACATGCAGGCTAGAACTCGCTTAGATTCGGTGGGGAGCAAGGATTTGACCATTGTACGCTAGATTAGAACAGATGTTTACTGGCTTGATAAAACGGTCCATATGGAAAGGTAGCAAATTCTGAGGGGCTCAAAATGCCCCTCAGAATGAGCTACCACCTCTATTGCATTAGTGTACTCAACTATAGCAACTCTCTCCCACATATTCTGTTAGTGTGAAAACACCCTACTGGCCTCACTAAATAATCTTACAATAACAATTAAGTTTTTTCCAAAAAGGTCTCACTTTCATGTAACTGCAGTACAGGCCTGTGAGTAAACAACCAAGTCTGGCCTATCTAAAGCATCCTCTAGAAACAATCCAGTTTCAAAAAACAGTTGACAATTCTGGTTACATACAGGCTAGAACTCGCTTAGTGTCGGTGGGGAGCAAGGATTTGACCATTGTACGCTAGAGTAGAATAGATGTTTTCTGGCTTGATAAAATGGTCCATATGGAAAGGTAGCAAAATTTGAGGGGCTCAAAATGCCCCTCAGAATGAGCTACCACCTGTATTGCATTAGTGTACTCAAACTATAGCAACTCTCTCCCACATATTCTGCTAGTGTGATAACACCCTACTGGCCTCACTAAATAATCTTCCAATAACAATCAAGTTTTTTCCAAAAAAATCTCACATTCATGTAATTGCAATACAGGCCTGTGAATAAGCTGCCAAGACTGGCCTATCTAACGCATCCTCTAGAAACAATCCAGTGTTTCAAAAAACAGCCCACAATTCCAGTTACATGCAGGCTAGAACCCGCTCAGATTCGGTGGGGAGCAAGGATTTGACCATTGTACGCTAGAGTAGAACAGATGTTTACTGGCTTGATAAAACGGTCCATATGGAAAGGTAGCAAATTCTGAGGGGCTCAAAATGCCCCTCAGAATGAGCTACCACCTGTATTGCATTAGTGTACTCAAACTATAGCAACTTTCTCCCACATATTCTGCTAGTGTGATAACACCCTACTGGCCTCATTAAATAATCTTGCAATAACAATCAAGTTTTTTTCCCAAAAATATCTTAGTTTTTTATGTAACTGTGAGTAAACTACCAAGACTGGCCTATCTAAAGCATCCTCTAGAAACAATCCAGTTTCAAAAAACAGTCGACAATTCTGTTTACATCCAGGCTAGAACCCGCTTAGTTTCAGTGGGGAGCAAGGATTTGACCATTGTACGCTAGAGTAGAACAGATGTTTAGTGGCTTGATAAAACGGTCCATATGGAAAGGTAGCAAAATCTGAGGGGCTCAAAATGCCCCTCAGAATGAGCTACCACCTGTATTGCATTAGTGTACTCAACTATAGCAACTCTCTCCCACATATTCTGTTAGTGTGAAAACACCCTACTGGCCTCACTAAATAATCTTACAATAACAATCAAGTTTTTTCCAAAAAGGTCTCACTTTCATGTAAATGCAGTACAGGCCTGTGAGTAAACAACCAAGTCTGGCCTATCTAAAGCATCCTCTAGAAACAATCCAGTTTCAAAAAACAGTTGACAATCCTGGTTACATACAGGCTAGAACTCGCTTAGTGTCGGTGGGGAGCAAGGATTTGACCATTGTACGCTAGAGTAGAATAGATGTTTTCTGGCTTGATAAAATGGTCCATATGGAAAGGTAGCAAAATCTGAGGGGCTCAAAATGCCCCTCAGAATGAGCTTCCCCCTGTATTGTATTAGTGTACTCACACTATAGCAACTCTCTCCCACATATTCTGCTAATGTGAAAACACCCTACTGGCCTCATTAAATAATCTTGCAATAACAATCAAGTTTTTTCAAAAAAGATCTCACATTCATGTAATTGCAATACAGGCCTGTGAATAAAATTGCCAAGACTGGCCTATCTAACGCATCCTCTAGAAACAATCCAGTGTTTCAAAAAACAGTCCACAATTCCAGTTACATCCAGGCTAGAACCCACTTAGTTTCAGTGGGGAGCAATAATTTGACCATGGTACGCTAGAGTAGAAAATACTTTTTCTGGCTTGATAAAACGGTCCATATGGAAAGGTAGCAAATTCTGAGGGGCTCAAAATGCCCTTCAGAATGAGCTACCACCTGTATTACATTACAGTGTACTCAAACTATAGCAACTCTCTCGTACATATTCTGCTAGTGTGATAACACCCTACTGTCCTCACTAAACAATCTTCCAATAACAATCAAGTTTTTTCCAAAAAGATCTCACATTCATGTAATTGCAATACAGGCCTGTGAGTAAACAACCAAGATTGGCCTATCTAAAGCATCCTCTAAAAACAATCCAGTTTCAAAAAACAGTTGACAATTCTGGTTACATCCAGGCTAGAACCCGCTTAGTTTCGGTGGGGAGCAAGGATTTGACCATTGTACGCTAGAGAAGAACAGATGTTTTCTGGCTTGATAAAACGTTCCATAAGGAAAGGTAGCAAATTCTGAGGGGCTCAAAATGCCCCTCAGAATGAGCTACCACCTGTATTGTATTAGTGTACTCAAACTATAGCAACTCTCTCCCACATATTCTGCTAGTGTGAAAACACCCTACTGGCCTCATTAAATAATCTTGCAATAACAATCAAGTTTTTCCCCCAAAAATATCTTCGTTTTTTATGTAACTGTGAGTAAACAACCAATACTGGCCTATCTAAAGCATCCTCTAGAAACAATGCAGTTTCAAAAAACAGTTGACAATTCTGGTTACATCCAGGCTAGAACCCGCTTAATTTCGGTGCGGAGCAAGGATTTGACCATGGTACGCTACAGTAGAACAGATGTTTACTGGCTTGATAAAACGGTCCATATGGAAAGGTAGCAAATTCTAAGGGGCTTAAAATGCCCCTCAGAATGAGCTACCACCTGTATTGCATTAGTGTACTCAAACTATAGCAACTCTCTCCCACATATTCTGTTAGTGTGAAAACACCCTACTGGCCTAACTAAATAATCTTCCAATAACAATCAAGTTTTTTCCAAAAAGTTCTCACTTTCATGTAACTGCAGTACAGGCCTGTGAGAAAATAACCAAGACTGGCCTATCTAAAGCATCCTCTAGAAACAATCCAGTTTCAAAAAACAGTTGACAATTCTGGTTACATACAGGCTAGAACTCACTTAGTGTCGGTGGGGAGCAAGGATTTGACCATTGTACGCTAGAGAAGAATAAATGTTTTCTGGATTGATAAATTGGTCCATAAGGAAAGGTAGCAAATTCTGAGGGGCTCAAAATGCCCCTCAGAATGAGCTACCACCTGTATTGTATTAGTGTACTCAAACTATAGCAACTCTCTCCCACATATTCTGCTAGTGTGAAAACACCCTACTGGCCTCATTAAATAATCTTGCAATAACAATCAAGTTTTTTTCCCAAAAATATCTTAGTTTTTTATGTAACTGTGAGTAAACTACCAAGACTGGCCTATCTAAAGCATCCACTAGAAACAATCCAGTTTCAAAAAACAGTCGACAATTCTGTTTACATCCAGGCTAGAACCCGCTTAGTTTCGGTGGGGAGCAAGGAATTGACCATTGTACGCTAGAGTAGAACAGATGTTTTCTGGCTTGATAAAACGGTCCATATGGAAAGGTAGCAAAATCTGAGGGGCTCAAAATGCCCCTCAGAATGAGCTACCACCTGTATTGTATTAGTGTACTCAAACTATAGCAACTCTCTCCCACATATTCTGCTAGTGTGATAACACCCTACTGGCCTCACTAAATAATCTTCCAATAACAATCAAGTTTTTTCAAAAAAGATCTCACATTCATGTAATTGCAATACAGGCCTGTGAAAAAGCTGCCAAGACTGGCCTATCTAACGCATCCTCTACAAACAATCCAGTGTTTCAAAAAACAGTTCACAAATCTAGTTACATCCAGGCTAGAACCCGCTTATATTCGGTGGGGAGCAAGGATTTGACCATTGTACGCTAGAGTAGAACAGATGTTTACTGGCTTGATAAAACGGTCCATATGGAAAGGTAGCAAATTCTGAGGGGCTCATAATGCCCCTCAGAATGAGCTACCACCTGTATTGCATTAGTGTACTCAAACTATAGCAACTCTCTCCCACATATTCTGCTAGTGTGATAACACCCTACTGGCCTCACTAAATAATCTTCCAATAACAATCAAGTTTTTTCCAAAAAGATCTCACATTCATGTAATTGCAATATAGGCCTGTGAATAAGCTGCCAAGACTGGCCTATCTAACGCATCCTCTAGAAACAATCCAGTGTTTCAAAAAACAGTCCACAATTCCAGTTACATCCAGGCTAGAACCCACTTAGTTTCAGTGGGGAGCAATAATTTGGCCATGGTACGCTAGAGTAGAAAATACTTTTTCTGGCTTGATAAAACGGTCCATATGGAAAGGTAGCAAATTCTGAGGGGCTCAAAATGCCCTTCAGAATGAGCTACCACCTGTATTACATTACAGTGTACTCAAACTATAGCAACTCTCTCGTACATATTCTGCTAGTGTGATAACACCCTACTGTCCTCACTAAACAATCTTCCAATAACAATCAAGTTTTTTCCAAAAATATCTCACATTCATGTAATTGCAATACAGGCCTGTGAGTAAACAACCAAGATTGGCCTATCTAAAGCATCCTCTAAAAACAATCCAGTTTCAAAAAACAGTTGACAATTCTGGTTACATCCAGGCTAGAACCCGCTTAGTTTCGGTGGGGAGCAAGGATTTGACCATTGTACGCTAGAGAAGAACAGATATTTTCTGGCTTGATAAAACGGTCCATATGGAAAGGTAGCAAATTCTGAGGGGCTCAAAATGCCCCTCAGAATGAGCTACCACCTGTATTGTATTAGTGTACTCACACTATAGCAACTCTCTCCCACATATTCTGCTAATGTGAAAACTTCCTACTGGCCTCATTAAATAATCTTGCAATAACAATCAAGTTTTTTCCCCCAAAAATATCTTCGTTTTTTATGTAACTGTGAGTAAACTACCAAGACTGGCCTATCTAACGCATCCTCTAGAAACAATCCAGTGTTTCAAAAAACAGCCCACAATTCCAGTTACATGCAGGCTAGAACTCGCTTAGATTCGGTGGGGAGCAAGGATTTGACCATTGTACGCTAGATTAGAACAGATGTTTACTGGCTTGATAAAACGGTCCATATGGAAAGGTAGCAAATTCTGAGGGGCTCAAAATGCCCCTCAGAATGAGCTACCACCTCTATTGCATTAGTGTACTCAACTATAGCAACTCTCTCCCACATATTCTGTTAGTGTGAAAACACCCTACTGGCCTCACTAAATAATCTTACAATAACAATTAAGTTTTTTCCAAAAAGGTCTCACTTTCATGTAACTGCAGTACAGGCCTGTGAGTAAACAACCAAGTCTGGCCTATCTAAAGCATCCTCTAGAAACAATCCAGTTTCAAAAAACAGTTGACAATTCTGGTTACATACAGGCTAGAACTCGCTTAGTGTCGGTGGGGAGCAAGGATTTGACCATTGTACGCTAGAGTAGAATAGATGTTTTCTGGCTTGATAAAATGGTCCATATGGAAAGGTAGCAAAATCTGAGGGGCTCAAAATGCCCCTCAGAATGAGCTACCACCTGTATTGTATTAGTGTACTCAAACTATAGCAACTCTCTCCCACATATTCTGCTAGTGTGATAACACCCTACTGGCCTCACTAAATAATCTTCCAATAACAATCAAGTTTTTTCCAAAAAAATCTCACATTCATGTAATTGCAATACAGGCCTGTGAATAAGCTGCCAAGACTGGCCTATCTAACGCATCCTCTAGAAACAATCCAGTGTTTCAAAAAACAGCCCACAATTCCAGTTACATGCAGGCTAGAACCCGCTCAGATTCGGTGGGGAGCAAGGATTTGACCATTGTACGCTAGAGTAGAACAGATGTTTACTGGCTTGATAAAACGGTCCATATGGAAAGGTAGCAAATTCTGAGGGGCTCAAAATGCCCCTCAGAATGAGCTACCACCTGTATTGCATTAGTGTACTCAAACTATAGCAACTTTCTCCCACATATTCTGCTAGTGTGATAACACCCTACTGGCCTCATTAAATAATCTTGCAATAACAATCAAGTTTTTTTCCCAAAAATATCTTAGTTTTTTATGTAACTGTGAGTAAACTACCAAGACTGGCCTATCTAAAGCATCCTCTAGAAACAATCCAGTTTCAAAAAACAGTCGACAATTCTGTTTACATCCAGGCTAGAACCCGCTTAGTTTCAGTGGGGAGCAAGGATTTGACCATTGTACGCTAGAGTAGAACAGATGTTTAGTGGCTTGATAAAACGGTCCATATGGAAAGGTAGCAAAATCTGAGGGGCTCAAAATGCCCCTCAGAATGAGCTACCACCTGTATTGCATTAGTGTACTCAACTATAGCAACTCTCTCCCACATATTCTGTTAGTGTGAAAACACCCTACTGGCCTCACTAAATAATCTTACAATAACAATCAAGTTTTTTCCAAAAAGGTCTCACTTTCATGTAACTGCAGTACAGGCCTGTGAGTAAACAACCAAGTCTGGCCTATCTAAAGCATCCTCTAGAAACAATCCAGTTTCAAAAAACAGTTGACAATTCTGGTTACATACAGGCTAGAACTCGCTTAGTGTCGGTGGGGAGCAAGGATTTGACCATTGTACGCTAGAGTAGAATAGATGTTTTCTGGCTTGATAAAATGGTCCATATGGAAAGGTAGCAAAATCTGAGGGGCTCAAAATGCCCCTCAGAATGAGCTTCCCCCTGTATTGTATTAGTGTACTCAAACTATAGCAACTCTCCCCCACATATTCTGCTAGTGTGATAACACCCTACTGGCCTCACTAAATAATCTTCCAATAACAATCAAGTTTTTTCCAAAAAAATCTCACATTCATGTAATTGCAATACAGGCCTGTGAATAAGCTGCCAAGACTGGCCTATCTAACGCATCCTCTAGAAACAATCCAGTGTTTCAAAAAACAGCCCACAATTCCAGTTACATGCAGGCTAGAACCCGCTCAGATTCGGTGGGGAGCAAGGATTTGACCATTGTACGCTAGAGTAGAACAGATGTTTACTGGCTTGATAAAACGGTCCATATGGAAAGGTAGCAAATTCTGAGGGGCTCAAAATGCCCCTCAGAATGAGCTACCACCTGTATTGCATTAGTGTACTCAAACTATAGCAACTTTCTCCCACATATTCTGCTAGTGTGATAACACCCTACTGGCCTCATTAAATAATCTTGCAATAACAATCAAGTTTTTTTCCCAAAAATATCTTAGTTTTTTATGTAACTGTGAGTAAACTACCAAGACTGGCCTATCTAAAGCATCCTCTAGAAACAATCCAGTTTCAAAAAACAGTCGACAATTCTGTTTACATCCAGGCTAGAACCCGCTTAGTTTCAGTGGGGAGCAAGGATTTGACCATTGTACGCTAGAGTAGAACAGATGTTTAGTGGCTTGATAAAACGGTCCATATGGAAAGGTAGCAAAATCTGAGGGGCTCAAAATGCCCCTCAGAATGAGCTACCACCTGTATTGCATTAGTGTACTCAACTATAGCAACTCTCTCCCACATATTCTGTTAGTGTGAAAACACCCTACTGGCCTCACTAAATAATCTTACAATAACAATCAAGTTTTTTCCAAAAAGGTCTCACTTTCATGTAACTGCAGTACAGGCCTGTGAGTAAACAACCAAGTCTGGCCTATCTAAAGCATCCTCTAGAAACAATCCAGTTTCAAAAAACAGTTGACAATTCTGGTTACATACAGGCTAGAACTCGCTTAGTGTCGGTGGGGAGCAAGGATTTGACCATTGTACGCTAGAGTAGAATAGATGTTTTCTGGCTTGATAAAATGGTCCATATGGAAAGGTAGCAAAATCTGAGGGGCTCAAAATGCCCCTCAGAATGAGCTTCCCCCTGTATTGTATTAGTGTACTCAAACTATAGCAACTCTCCCCCACATATTCTGCTAGTGTGATAACACCCTACTGGCCTCACTAAATAATCTTCCAATAACAATCAAGTTTTTTCAAAAAAGATCTCACATTCATGTAATTGCAATACAGGCCTGTGAATAAAATTGCCAAGACTGGCCTATCTAACGCATCCTCTAGAAACAATCCAGTGTTTCAAAAAACAGTCCACAATTCCAGTTACATCCAGGCTAGAACCCACTTAGTTTCAGTGGGGAGCAATAATTTGACCATGGTACGCTAGAGTAGAAAATACTTTTTCTGGCTTGATAAAACGGTCCATATGGAAAGGTAGCAAATTCTGAGGGGCTCAAAATGCCCTTCAGAATGAGCTACCACCTGTATTACATTACAGTGTACTCAAACTATAGCAACTCTCTCGTACATATTCTGCTAGTGTGAAAACACCCTACTGGCCTCATTAAATAATCTTGCAATAACAATCAAGTTTTTTTCCCAAAAATATCTTAGTTTTTTATGTAACTGTGAGTAAACAACCAAGACTGGCCTATCTAAAGCATCCACTAGAAACAATCCAGTTTCAAAAAACAGTCGACAATTCTGTTTACATCCAGGCTAGAACCCGCTTAGTTTCGGTGGGGAGCAAGGAATTGACCATTGTACGCTAGAGTAGAACAGATGTTTTCTGGCTTGATAAAACGGTCCATATGGAAAGGTAGCAAAATCTGAGGGGCTCAAAATGCCCCTCAGAATGAGCTACCACCTGTATTGTATTAGTGTACTCAAACTATAGCAACTCTCTCCCACATATTCTGCTAGTGTGATAACACCCTACTGGCCTCACTAAATAATCTTCCAATAACAATCAAGTTTTTTCCAAAAAGATCTCACATTCATGTAATTGCAATATAGGCCTGTGAATAAGCTGCCAAGACTGGCCTATCTAACGCATCCTCTAGAAACAATCCAGTGTTTCAAAAAACAGTCCACAATTCCAGTTACATCCAGGCTAGAACCCACTTAGTTTCAGTGGGGAGCAATAATTTGGCCATGGTACGCTAGAGTAGAAAATACTTTTTCTGGCTTGATAAAACGGTCCATATGGAAAGGTAGCAAATTCTGAGGGGCTCAAAATGCCCTTCAGAATGAGCTACCACCTGTATTACATTACAGTGTACTCAAACTATAGCAACTCTCTCGTACATATTCTGCTAGTGTGATAACACCCTACTGTCCTCACTAAACAATCTTCCAATAACAATCAAGTTTTTTCCAAAAATATCTCACATTCATGTAATTGCAATACAGGCCTGTGAGTAAACAACCAAGATTGGCCTATCTAAAGCATCCTCTAAAAACAATCCAGTTTCAAAAAACAGTTGACAATTCTGGTTACATCCAGGCTAGAACCCGCTTAGTTTCGGTGGGGAGCAAGGCTTTGACCATTGTACGCTAGAGAAGAACAGATATTTTCTGGCTTGATAAAACGGTCCATATGGAAAGGTAGCAAATTCTGAGGGGCTCAAAATGCCCCTCAGAATGAGCTACCACCTGTATTGTATTAGTGTACTCACACTATAGCAACTCTCTCCCACATATTCTGCTAATGTGAAAACACCCTACTGGCCTCATTAAATAATCTTGCAATAACAATCAAGTTCCCTATATCGAGGGAACTCAACACTGCGTCGTCGAGTGACGACACTCTGGGAACGCCCCCAGCGTGACGGCTCTGAAGTATGAATGAAATCAGCCACCAATCCGATTGGTGCAACGTCGTGACGTAACCGGCGACGGCGTACGCGGAAGCTATAAGAAGGCGCCGCCCCAAACAACAGACAGTCTTTGCTCTTCAGCGAGGCGCTCTGTGTGAATATTGTTTGTCTATTTACTGTTGTCTGTCTGATTATCAGTCCCTCTCTGAGAAGCATGGCAAGCGAGCAGTTTAGGAGGTGTGTTCATCCGTGCCCGCGCTTCATTACGGGCTCGGACACACACCAGCTGTGTGTGCAGTGTCTCGGAGCGCAGCACGCTCAGGCGGCGCTTGAGGGTGCCGCCTGCAGCGAGTGTGAGAGGCTGCCGCTCCGGGTGCTGCGCTCACGGCTGGCCGTCTTCACCGAAGGCGGTCAGGCTCGCGAGCCCCGTGGGTCTGGTCCCGCGTCTGTTGAGGCAGCGCGGCGGCGTAGATCCTGGGGCTCACAACTGGATCTCGCGACGGGAGGCGGGCATGCTGAGGCATCTTCCCAATCCTCGTCCGATGATTCAGACGCTCTTCCGCCTCGTGAGGAAGCCCGCGCTGCGGCTTCTTCCCACGAGGTCGATAACCCAGTGCTGATGCTGTCTGATTCCGAGGGATCAGATCAGTTCAGCCTGGAGGCGGGCGGAGTGCAGGTGAATTCACCTCTTCACTCTCCCGCTCAAGAAGAGCTGGTGGACGTGTTGACACGTGCTGTGGCCAAACTTAGTATTGACTGGCCACAGGAAGAGGTGGAAGTCCAGCCTGTGAGCAGGTTGGATGGACGCTTCTTCAAAAAGCGTGCTCAGCCGCCACGCAGGGGCTTGCCGTTTTTCCCGGATTTGCACAATGAGTTGTGCAAATCATGGGGAAAACCATACTCGTCGCGCCTATCGACACCCCCAGTTCTTGACTTCGGGTGTGTCGTGGGTGCGGCTGAGTCTGGTTATGGGACGCTGCCTCGCGTCGAGGAGGCACTAGCGAGCTATCTGTCTCCCGAGGCAGCAGCGTCCCTGAAAGCCCCTGTCCTGCCCACCAAGCCATGCAGGGACACGTCGTCCCTGGTGGGCAGGGCTTATCGAGCGGCCGGTAGAGCTGGTAGTTGCCTGCACACCATGGCGGTACTGCAGGCATACCAAGCTGAGCTCCTCAAAGAGCTCGATGAGGGAGAGGGTCCGTCTCCGGACGATATTACAGAGCTGCGGAAAGCTACCGACTTGTCTCTCCGCGTCACCAAAGAGACGGCCCGTGCTATCGGCCGCTCTATGGCTGGCATGGTGTGCGTGGAGAGGCACCTTTGGTTAAACCTGTCGGGGATGAAGGAGAAGGAGAAATCCTTCCTTCTGGATTCCCCGATAGCTCCTGTGGGTCTTTTCGGCGACGCAGTCAATAGCGTTGTCGAGAGATTCCAGGAGGTGAGGAAACAGTCGGCGGCTTTTCGGCAGTATCTCCCTCGCCGCCAGGGGCCTCCTGTAGCCAGCAGGGAGGTCTCTGGTGGCCAGTCCCGGCCCTCCACCAGCGCCCACAGACAGGCGCAAAAGGAGAGCGTCGCTTCCCGCGCCCCTCCCGAGGGAGCCTGGCAAAGGAGGCGACGTTCTCGTCAGAAGTCTTCTAAGCCGAAGGGCGACTTGAGGGAAGTCCTTCAGGCGAAGAAGGCTTCTGGAAAGCGGTCCTAGCTGCGGCGGGACCGCTCAGAGCTGGCCCTCCCGGGGGCGGACGACCGAGGTCGTTCCGAGCCCGCAGCTCTGGGGAAATCGATGTTGTGTTCCCGCCGTTAACAACGCTTCGGGCCTCATCGTTTTCCCGCGTACGTGCGCTGTCCCAGCCGCCTCGAAATCGACCTGCGGCGGGGCAGCGAATGCGTGCGCACACCGAAAATCCTCCCCGACTAAGCTCTGCCGGGTGGCCGCTTCAGGGGGTCGGGCAGGGGGTTCGGTGGGTACCAGAGACCAGCCTCGAGAGGCTGGTTCCCCTAGTAGAATATATCGGCGCATGGATGTGCCTCCCGAATATTTCTGCTTGGGTCCTGAGTACAGTGGGAAGGGGGTACAGATTGCAGTTCAGAGTTCCACCACCGAAGTTCAGCGGGGTGGTCTGGACTGTGGTCCCCCCGGCCCAGAGGCAGGTTATGGAACAAGAAGTACAGTCTCTGCTGGTCAAGGGGGCGATAGAAAAGATTCCTCCGCCAGACAGGGAGTCGGGCTTTTACAGCCGTTATTTCATTGTTCCCAAAAAGGGTGGAGGCTTGCGTCCAATATTAGATCTGAGGTACTTGAATCGGTCTCTGAGGAGATTCAGGTTCAAGATGCTCACAATTCAAATGATCGTGAATCTGATCCAGTTCGAGGACTGGTTCGTCACGATAGATCTAAAGGACGCATACTTTCATGTCTCCATCCTTCCTGCCCACAGGAAGTTCCTGAGGTTCGCTTTCGGGGGCGAAGCGTACCAATATCGGGTGCTTCCTTTCGGTCTAGCTCTTTCCCCTCGCACCTTCACGAAGTGCATGGATGCAGCTCTGGCCCCTATGAGGCTGCAGGGCATCCGTGTGCTGAATTACATCGACGACTGGCTCATTATGGCAAAGTCGCGCGAGATGGCGATTCGGCATCGAGATGTCGTTTTAGCCCATCTCAGGTGCTTGGGGCTGAGACTGAACACGGCCAAGAGCGTGTTGATACCCGCCCAGAGGACTACGTTCCTCGGGGTGGTATGGGACTCAACCTCGATGCGAGCGAGCATGTCTCCCGCACGGGTGGGTTCTATACTGGCGGAGGTCTCAAAGGTGAAGCTAGGCCACAGCCGCACTGTGAAGCAGTTTCAGAGACTGCTGGGACTCATGGCAGCAGCATCCAACGTAATTCCCTTGGGTCTGCTATACATGAGGCCCCTCCAGTGGTGGCTAGGAACCAAGGGGTTTTCCTCGAGGGGAAAACCTTTCCGTATGATCAGGGTAACGCGCAGATGCCTTCGTTCCCTCATTATATGGAAGGATCCGAGGTTCCTGTCCCAGGGGCCTGTGTTAGGAGCGTTATGTTGCAGGAAGATCCTTTCAACAGACGCCTCCCTCACGGGCTGGGGCGCGGTCATGGAAGGCCGGTTCATGAGGGGTTCGTGGGGACCCCAACATTCCTCCTGGCACATAAATTGCTTGGAAATGTTGGCGGTTTACAAAGCTTTGAGGAGCTTTCTCCCAGACCTTCACGGCCACCATGTCCTGATACGATCCGACAATACGTCGGTGGTATCGTATCTCAATCACCAGGGGGGTCTGAGGTCACGCCCACTATGCAAGTTGGCGCTTCAGATCCTCCTGTGGTCCCAGGGGAAACTGTCGTCTCTCAGAGCGATGTATGTCCCAGGGGACCAGAACCAGGGAGCGGATGTCCTGTCGAGGCAGGGGCTGAGGCCCGGGGAGTGGCGGCTCCATCCAGAGGTGGTGGAGGCCATGTGCGAGAGGTTCGGCCCAGTGGAAGTGGATCTGTTTGCTTCCGTAGAAACGACCCACTGCCCACTGTGGTTCAGCCTCAGGCCTCCGGCCCCGTTAGGGCTGGATGCCATGACACAGACGTGGCCGAGGCAGCGTCTGTACGCATTTCCCCCGATCATTCTGCTCCCGGGAGTTCTAGAGCGAGTCCGCCGGGAGGGCATCAGCCTCCTATTAGTGGCACCCCGGTGGCCGTCCCGAGCTTGGTTCTCCGACATTGTGGCACTTCTAGACGGGACCCCGTGGCAGGTCCCTCTGAGGAGGGATTTGCTGTCTCAGGCAGGGGGTGTGATTTTCCACCCCAGGCCAGAGTTGTGGAACCTCTGGGTCTGGCCTCTGAGGGGGCACAGTACCTAGAGGGGGGTCTGCCACAAGAGGTCGTTGAGACCATTCTCAGCTCTAGGGCTCCCTCTACGAGGAAACTGTATAGCCTAAAGTGGAATGTCTTTACTAGCTGGTGTAGAGAAAGGGGGGTGAACCCAGTTGACTGCGCAATAGCTTCAGTACTGGAGTTCCTCCAAGACCGTTTCTCCGCTGGTTTGACCCCATCCACTCTGAAGGTGTATGTGGCAGCCATAGGGGCTTTCCACTCGCCTTTGGAAGGGGGCCCTTTGGGTAGACACCACTTGGTTGTGCGTTTTCTCCGTGGGGCTAGGAGATTGAGGCCTGCGGCTCATCCCAGAGTCCCGGCTTGGGACCTGGCAGTGGTTCTGGAGGGGTTGGCTGAGGCCCCCTTCGAACCATTGGAGTCGGCTGAGGCGAGAAATCTGACCCTGAAGGTAGCATTTCTCCTCGCCATCACTTCTCTGAGGAGAGTGGGGGACCTCCAGGCGTTGGCGGTCACGCCTACTTGCTTGGAGTTTGCCCTGGGCGGGGTGAAGGCTATCTTGCATCCCAGACCGGGCTACGTGCCCAAGGTCCCTTCTTCAGGGATGGGGTCGGTATTTCTTCAGGCTTTTCATCCTCCGCCTCACGCGACGGCAGAGGAAGCTAGGCTGCACCTGCTCTGCCCGGTTAGGGCATTGAGGGTCTATCTAGACAGGTCAGCTCAATGGAGGAGATCGGACCAGCTTCTGGTGTGCTTTGGCCCCCCGAAGAAAGGGTTGCCTGCGGCGAGACAGACTATTAGTAACTGGATCGTGCAGGCGATAGCCACGGCTTATCGGGTGCGCAATATGCCTTCACCCATGGCCGTGAGGGCTCACTCTACGAGGGGCTTGGCCTCCTCGGTGGCCCTCCTTTCAGGAGCCTCACTTATTGAGATTTGTGAGGCGGCGGGTTGGGCTAATCCACACACCTTTATAAGATTTTATAAGCTGGACCTCCCGGCTACGCCGGGTGCTAGAGTGCTTGCGTCCTGAGTGTGCCTGGGGTCCAGTTTCACACCAGGATGGGCGTGTCTCGGTGTGGCATAGTGGGTATTGACGTTCCCAGAGTGTCGTCACTCGACGACGCAGTGTTGAGTTCCCTCGATATAGGGAACGTCTCGGGTTACTATTGTAACCCTTGTTCCCTGAGAGGGAACGAGACACTGCGTCTCGTCGCCACACCTACACGTAGAGCGCTCGCTTCATCGCAAAGGCTGTCTGTTGTTTGGGGCGGCGCCTTCTTATAGCTTCCGCGTACGCCGTCGCCGGTTACGTCACGACGTTGCACCAATCGGATTGGTGGCTGATTTCATTCATACTTCAGAGCCGTCACGCTGGGGGCGTTCCCAGAGTGTCGTCACTCGACGACGCAGTGTCTCGTTCCCTCTCAGGGAACAAGGGTTACAATAGTAACCCGAGACGTTTTTTCCCCCAAAAATATCTTCGTTTTTTATGTAACTGTGAGTAAACTACCAAGACTGGCCTATCTAACGCATCCTCTAGAAACAATCCAGTGTTTCAAAAAACAGCCCACAATTCCAGTTACATGCAGGCTAGAACTCGCTTAGATTCGGTGGGGAGGAAGGATTTGACCATTGTACGCTAGATTAGAACAGATGTTTACTGGCTTGATAAAACGGTCCATATGGAAAGGTAGCAAATTCTGAGGGGCTCAAAATGCCCCTCAGAATGAGCTACCACCTCTATTGCATTAGTGTACTCAACTATAGCAACTCTCTCCCACATATTCTGTTAGTGTGAAAACACCCTACTGGCCTCACTAAATAATCTTACAATAACAATTAAGTTTTTTCCAAAAAGGTCTCACTTTCATGTAACTGCAGTACAGGCCTGTGAGTAAACAACCAAGTCTGGCCTATCTAAAGCATCCTCTAGAAACAATCCAGTTTCAAAAAACAGTTGACAATTCTGGTTACATACAGGCTAGAACTCGCTTAGTGTCGGTGGGGAGCAAGGATTTGACCATTGTACGCTAGAGTAGAATAGATGTTTTCTGGCTTGATAAAATGGTCCATATGGAAAGGTAGCAAAATCTGAGGGGCTCAAAATGCCCCTCAGAATGAGCTACCACCTGTATTGTATTAGTGTACTCAAACTATAGCAACTCTCTCCCACATATTCTGCTAGTGTGATAACACCCTACTGGCCTCACTAAATAATCTTCCAATAACAATCAAGTTTTTTCCAAAAAAATCTCACATTCATGTAATTGCAATACAGGCCTGTGAATAAGCTGCCAAGACTGGCCTATCTAACGCATCCTCTAGAAACAATCCAGTGTTTCAAAAAACAGCCCACAATTCCAGTTACATGCAGGCTAGAACCCGCTCAGATTCGGTGGGGAGCAAGGATTTGACCATTGTACGCTAGAGTAGAACAGATGTTTACTGGCTTGATAAAACGGTCCATATGGAAAGGTAGCAAATTCTGAGGGGCTCAAAATGCCCCTCAGAATGAGCTACCACCTGTATTGCATTAGTGTACTCAAACTATAGCAACTTTCTCCCACATATTCTGCTAGTGTGATAACACCCTACTGGCCTCATTAAATAATCTTGCAATAACAATCAAGTTTTTTTCCCAAAAATATCTTAGTTTTTTATGTAACTGTGAGTAAACTACCAAGACTGGCCTATCTAAAGCATCCTCTAGAAACAATCCAGTTTCAAAAAACAGTCGACAATTCTGTTTACATCCAGGCTAGAACCCGCTTAGTTTCAGTGGGGAGCAAGGATTTGACCATTGTACGCTAGAGTAGAACAGATGTTTAGTGGCTTGATAAAACGGTCCATATGGAAAGGTAGCAAAATCTGAGGGGCTCAAAATGCCCCTCAGAATGAGCTACCACCTGTATTGCATTAGTGTACTCAACTATAGCAACTCTCTCCCACATATTCTGTTAGTGTGAAAACACCCTACTGGCCTCACTAAATAATCTTACAATAACAATCAAGTTTTTTCCAAAAAGGTCTCACTTTCATGTAACTGCAGTACAGGCCTGTGAGTAAACAACCAAGTCTGGCCTATCTAAAGCATCCTCTAGAAACAATCCAGTTTCAAAAAACAGTTGACAATTCTGGTTACATACAGGCTAGAACTCGCTTAGTGTCGGTGGGGAGCAAGGATTTGACCATTGTACGCTAGAGTAGAATAGATGTTTTCTGGCTTGATAAAATGGTCCATATGGAAAGGTAGCAAAATCTGAGGGGCTCAAAATGCCCCTCAGAATGAGCTTCCCCCTGTATTGTATTAGTGTACTCAAACTATAGCAACTCTCTCCCACATATTCTGCTAGTGTGATAACACCCTACTGGCCTCACTAAATAATCTTCCAATAACAATCAAGTTTTTTCAAAAAAGATCTCACATTCATGTAATTGCAATACAGGCCTGTGAATAAAATTGCCAAGACTGGCCTATCTAACGCATCCTCTAGAAACAATCCAGTGTTTCAAAAAACAGTCCACAATTCCAGTTACATCCAGGCTAGAACCCACTTAGTTTCAGTGGGGAGCAATAATTAGACCATGGTACGCTAGAGTAGAAAATACTTTTTCTGGCTTGATAAAACGGTCCATATGGAAAGGTAGCAAATTCTGAGGGGCTCAAAATGCCCTTCAGAATGAGCTACCACCTGTATTACATTACAGTGTACTCAAACTATAGCAACTCTCTCGTACATATTCTGCTAGTGTGATAACACCCTACTGTCCTCACTAAACAATCTTCCAATAACAATCAAGTTTTTTCCAAAAAGATCTCACATTCATGTAATTGCAATACAGGCCTGTGAGTAAACAACCAAGATTGGCCTATCTAAAGCATCCTCTAAAAACAATCCAGTTTCAAAAAACAGTTGACAATTCTGGTTACATCCAGGCTAGAACCCGCTTAGTGTCGGTGGGGAGCAAGGATTTGACCATTGTACGCTAGAGTAGAATAGATGTTTTCTGGCTTGATAAAATGGTCCATATGGAAAGGTAGCAAAATCTGAGGGGCTCAAAATGCCCCTCAGAATGAGCTTCCCCCTGTATTGTATTAGTGTACTCAAACTATAGCAACTCTCTCCCACATATTCTGCTAGTGTGATAACACCCTACTGTCCTCACTAAACAATCTTCCAATAACAATCAAGTTTTTTCCAAAAAGATCTCACATTCATGTAATTGCAATACAGGCCTGTGAGTAAACAACCAAGATTGGCCTATCTAAAGCATCCTCTAAAAACAATCCAGTTTCAAAAAACAGTTGACAATTCTGGTTACATCCAGGCTAGAACCCGCTTAGTTTCGGTGGGGAGCAAGGATTTGACCATTGTACGCTAGAGAAGAACAGATGTTTTCTGGCTTGATAAAACGTTCCATAAGGAAAGGTAGCAAATTCTGAGGGGCTCAAAATGCCCCTCAGAATGAGCTACCACCTGTATTGTATTAGTGTACTCAAACTATAGCAACTCTCTCCCACATATTCTGCTAGTGTGAAAACACCCTACTGGCCTCATTAAATAATCTTGCAATAACAATCAAGTTTTTCCCCCAAAAATATCTTCGTTTTTTATGTAACTGTGAGTAAACAACCAATACTGGCCTATCTAAAGCATCCTCTAGAAACAATGCAGTTTAAAAAAACAGTCAACAATTCTGTTTACATCCAGGCTAGAACCCACTTAATTTCGGTGCGGAGCAAGGATTTGACCATGGTACGCTACAGTAGAACAGATGTTTACTGGCTTGATAAACCGGTCCATATGGAAAGGTAGCAAATTCTAAGGGGCTTAAAATGCCCCTCAGAATGAGCTACCACCTGTATTGCATTAGTGTACTCAAACTATAGCAACTCTCTCCCACATATTCTGTTAGTGTGAAAACACCCTACTGGCCTAACTAAATAATCTTCCAATAACAATCAAGTTTTTTCCAAAAAGTTCTCACTTTCATGTAACTGCAGTACAGGCCTGTGAGTAAATAACCAAGACTGGCCTATCTAAAGCATCCTCTAGAAACAATCCAGTTTCAAAAAACAGTTGACAATTCTGGTTACATACAGGCTAGAACTCACTTAGTGTCGGTGGGGAGCAAGGATTTGACCATTGTACGCTAGAGAAGAATAAATGTTTTCTGGATTGATAAATTGGTCCATAAGGAAAGGTAGCAAATTCTGAGGGGCTCAAAATGCCCCTCAGAATGAGCTACCACCTGTATTGTATTAGTGTACTCAAACTATAGCAACTCTCTCCCACATATTCTGCTAGTGTGAAAACACCCTACTGGCCTCATTAAATAATCTTGCAATAACAATCAAGTTTTTCCCCCAAAAATATCTTCGTTTTTTATGTAACTGTGAGTAAACAACCAATACTGGCCTATCTAAAGCATCCTCTAGAAACAATGCA
Organism: Pseudorasbora parva; assembly: GCF_024679245.1. Taxonomy (NCBI): domain Eukaryota; kingdom Metazoa; phylum Chordata; class Actinopteri; order Cypriniformes; family Gobionidae; genus Pseudorasbora; species Pseudorasbora parva. The sequence goes on along the minus strand of NC_090186.1, from coordinate 11,372,032 downwards.
GTTTCAAAAAACAGTCAACAATTCTGTTTACATCCAGGCTAAAACCCGCTTAATTTCGGTGCGGAGCAAGGATTTGACCATGGTACGCTACAGTAGAACAGATGTTTACTGGCTTGATAAAACGGTCCATATGGAAAGGTTGCAAATTCTAAGGGGCTTAAAATGCCCCTCAGAATGAGCTACCACCTGTATTGCATTAGTGTACTCAAACTATAGCAACTCTCTCCCACATATTCTGCTAGTGTGATAACACCCTACTGTCCTCACTAAACAATCTTCCAATAACAATCAAGTTTTTTCCAAAAAGATCTCACATTCATGTAATTGCAATACAGGCCTGTGAGTAAACAACCAAGATTGGCCTATCTAAAGCATCCTCTAAAAACAATCCAGTTTCAAAAATCAGTTGACAATTCTGGTTACATCCAGGCTAGAACCCGCTTAGTTTCGGTGGGGAGCAAGGATTTGACCATTGTACGCTAGAGTAGAACAGATGTTTTCTGGCTTGATAAAACGGTCCATATGGAAAGGTAGCAAATTCTGAGGGGCTCAAAATGCCCCTCAGAATGAGCTACCAGCTGTATTGCATTAGTGTACTCAAACTATGGCAACTCTCGTCCACATATTCTGTTAGTGTGAAAACACACTACTGGCCTCACTAAACAATCTTCCAATAACAATCAAGTTTTTTCCAAAAAGATCTCACATTCATGTAATTGCAATACAGGCCTGTGAGTAAACAACCAAGACTGGCCTATCTAAAGCATCCTCTAGAAACAATCCAGTTTCAAAAAACAGTTGACAATTCTGGTTACATACAGGCTAGAACTCACTTAGTGTCGGTGGGGAGCAAGGATTTGACCATTGTACGCTAGAGTAGAATAAATGTTTTCTGGATTGATAAATCGGTCCATATGGAAAGGTAGCAAATTCTGAGGGGCTCAAAATGCCCCTCAGAATGAGCTACCACCTGTATTGTATTAGTGTACTCAAACTATAGCAACTCTCTCCCACATATTCTGCTAGTGTGAAAACACCCTACTGGCCTCATTAAATAATCTTGTAATAACAATCAAGTTTTTTTCCCAAAAATATCTTAGTTTTTTATGTAACTGTGAGTAAACTACCAAGACTGGCCTATCTAAAGCATCCACTAGAAACAATCCAGTTTCAAAAAACAGTCGACAATTCTGTTTACATCCAGGCTAGAACCCGCTTAGTTTCGGTGGGGAGCAAGGATTTGACCATTGTACGCTAGAGTAGAACAGATGTTCACTGGCTTGATAAAACGGTCCATATGGAAAGGTAGCAAATTCTGAGGGGCTCAAAATGCCCCTCAGAATGAGCTACCACCTGTATTGTATTAGTGTACTCAAACTATAGCAACTCTCTCCCACATATTCTGCTAGTGTGATAACACCCTACTGGCCTCACTAAATAATCTTCCAATAACAATCAAGTTTTTTCCAAAAAAATCTCACATTCATGTAATTGCAATACAGGCCTGTGAATAAGCTGCCAATACTGGCCTATCTAACGCATCCTCTAGAAACAATCCAGTGTTTCAAAAAACAGCCCACAATTCCAGTTACATGCAGGCTAGAACCCGCTTAGATTCGGTGGGGAGCAAGGATTTGACCATTGTACGCTAGAGTAGAACAGATGTTTACTGGCTTGATAAAACGGTCCATATGGAAAGGTAGCAAATTCTGAGGGGCTCAAAGTGGCCCTCAGAATGAGCTACCACCTGTATTGCATTAGTGTTATCAAACTATAGCAACTCTCTCCCACATATTCTGTTAGTGTGAAAACACCCTACTGGCCTCACTAAATAATCTTCCAATAACAATCAAGTGTTTTCCAAAAAGATCTCACATTCATGTAATTGCAATACAGGCCTGTGAGTAAACAACCAAGATTGGCCTATCTAAAGCATCCTCTAAAAACAATCCAGCTTCAAAAATCAGTTGACAATTCTGGTTACATCCAGGCTAGAACCCGCTTAGTTTCGGTGGGGAGCAAGGATTTGACCATTGTACGCTAGAGCAGAACAGATGTTTTCTGGCTTGATAAAACGGTCCATATGGAAAGGTAGCAAATTCTGAGGGGCTCAAAATGCCCCTCAGAATGAGCTACCACCTGTATTGTATTAGTGTACTCAAACTATAGCAACTCTCTCCCACATATTCTGCTAGTGTGAAAACACCCTACTGGCCTCATTAAATAATCTTGTAATAACAATCAAGTTTTTTTCCCAAAAATATCTTAGTTTTTTATGTAACTGTGAGTAAACTACCAAGACTGGCCTATCTAAAGCATCCACTAGAAACAATCCAGTTTCAAAAAACAGTCGACAATTCTGTTTACATCCAGGCTAGAACCCGCTTAGTTTCGGTGGGGAGCAAGGATTTGACCATTGTACGCTAGAGTAGAACAGATTTTTACTGGCTTGATAAAACGGTCCATATGGAAAGGTAGCAAATTCTGAGGGGCTCAAAATGCCCCTCAGAATGAGCTACTACCTGTATTGTATTAGTGTACTCAAACTATAGCAACTATCTCCCACATATTCTGCTAGTGTGATAACACCCTACTGGCCTCACTAAATAATCTTCCAATAACAATCAAGTTTTTTCCAAAAAAATCTCACATTCATGTAATTGCAATACAGGCCTGTGAATAAGCTGCCAAGACTGGCCTATCTAACGCATCCTCTAGAAACAATCCAGTGTTTCAAAAAACAGCCCACAATTCCAGTTACATGCAGGCTAGAACCCGCTTAGATTCGGTGGGGAGCAAGGATTTGACCATTGTACGCTAGAGTAGAACAGATGTTTACTGGCTTGATAAAACGGTCCATATGGAAAGGTAGCAAATTCTGAGGGGCTCAAAATGCCCCTCAGAATGAGCTACCACCTGTATTGCATTAGTGTACTCAAACTATAGCAACTCTCTCCCACATATTCTGCTAGTGTGATAACACCCTACTTTCCTCACTAAACAATCTTCCAATAACAATCAAGTTTTTTCCAAAAAGATCTCACATTCATGTAATTGCAATACAGGCCTGTGAGTAAACAACCAAGATTGGCCTATCTAAAGCATCCTCTAAAAACAATTCAGTTTCAAAAATCAGTTGACAATTCTGGTTACATCAAGGCTAGAACCCGCTTAGTTTCGGTGGGGAGCAAGGATTTGACCATTGTACGCTAGAGTAGAACAGATGTTTTCTGGCTTGATAAAACGGTCCATATGGAAAGGTAGCAAATTCTGAGGGGCTCAAAATGCCCCTCAGAATGAGCTACCACCTGTATTACATTACAGTGTACTCAAACTATAGCAACTCTCTCGTACATATTCTGCTAGTGTGATAACACCCTATTGTCCTCACTAAGCAAAATCTTCCAATAACAATCAAGTTTTTTCCAAAAAGATCTCACATTCATGTAATTGCAATACAGGCCTGTGAGTAAACAACCAAGACTGGCCTATCTAAAGTATCCTCTAGAAACAATCCAGTTTCAAAAAACAGTTGACAATTCTGGTTACATCCAGGCTAGAACCCGCTTAGTTTCGGTGGGGAGCAAGGATTTGACCTTAGTACGATAGAGTAGCACAGATGTTTTCTGGCTTGATAAAACGGTCCATATGGAAAGGTAGCAAATTCTGAGGGGCTCAAAATGCCCCTCAGAATGAGCTACCACCTGTATTGTATTAGTGTACTCAAACTATAGCAACTCTCTCCCACATATTCTGCTAGTGTGAAAACACCCTACTGGCCTCATTAAATAATCTTGCAATAACAATCAAGTTTTTTTCCCCAAAAATATCTTCGTTTTTTATGTAACTGTGAGTAAACTACCAAGACTGGCCTATCTAACGCATCCTCTAGAAACAATCCAGTGTTTCAAAAAACAATCCACAAATCTAGTTACATCCAGGCTAGAACCCTCTTAGTTTTGGTGGGGAGCAAGGATTTGACCTTTGTACGCTAGAGTAGAGCAGATGTTTACTGGCTTGATAAAACGGTCCATATGGAAAGGTAGCAAATTCGGAGGGGCTCAAAATGCCCCTCAGAATGAGCTACCACCTGTATTGCATTAGTGTACTCAAACTATAGCAACTCTCTCCCACATATTCTGCTAGTGTGATAACACCCTACTGTCCTCACTAAACAATCTTCCAATAACAATCAAGTTTTTTCCAAAAAGATCTCACATTCATGTAATTGCAATACAGGCCTGTGAGTAAACAACCAAGATTGGCCTATCTAAAGCATCCTCTAAAAACAATCCAGTTTCAAAAATCAGTTGACAATTCTGGTTACATCAAGGCTAGAACCCGCTTAGTTTCGGTGGGGAGCAAGGATTTGACCATTGTACGCTAGAGTAGAACAGATGTTTTCTGGCTTGATAAAACGGTCCATATGGAAAGGTAGCAAATTCTGAGGGGCTCAAAATGCCCCTCAGAATGAGCTACCACCTGTATTGTATTAGTGTACTCAAACTATAGCAACTCTCTCCCACATATTCTGCTAGTGATAACACCCTACTGGCCTCATTAAATAATCTTGCAATAACAATCAAGTTTTTTTCCCAAAAATATCTTAGTTTTTTATGTAACTGTGAGTAAACTACTAAGACTGGCCTATCTAACGCATTCTCTAGAAACAATCCAGTGTTTCAAAAAACAATCCACAAATCTAGTTACATCCAGGCTAAAACCCGCTTAGATTCGGTGGGGAGCAAGGATTTGACCATTGTACGCTAGAGTAGAACAGATGTTTACTGGCTTGATAAAACGGTCCATATGGAAAGGTAGCAAATTCTGAGGGGCTCAAAATGCCCCTCAGAATGAGGTACCACCTGTATTGCATTAGTGTACTCAACTATAGCAACTCTCTCCCACATATTCTGTTAGTGTGAAAACACCCTACTGGCCTCACTAAATAATCTTACAATAACAATCAAGTTTTTTCCAAAAAGGTCTCACTTTCATGTAACTGCAGGACAGGCCTGTGAGTAAACAACCAAGACTGGCCTATCTAATGCATCCTCTAGAAACAATCCAGTTTAAAAAAAAAGTTGGCAATTCTGGTTACATACAGACTAGAACTCGCTTAGTTTCGGTGGGGAGCAAGGATTTGACCATTGTACGCTAGAGTAGAACAGATGTTTTCTGGCTTGATAAAACTGTCCATATGGAAAGGTAGCAAAATCTGAAAGGCTCAAAATGCCCCTCAGAATGAGCTACCACCTGTATTGTATTAGTGTACTCAAACTATAGCAACTCTCTCCCACATATTCTGCTAGTGTGATAACACCCTACTGGCCTCATTAAATAATCTTGCAATAACAATCAAGTTTTTTTCCCAAAAATATCTTAGTTTTTTATGTAACTGTGAGTAAACTACCAAGACTGGCCTATCTAAAGCATCCTCTAGAAACAATCCAGTTTCAAAAAACAGTCGACAATTCTGTTTACATCCAGGCTAGAACCCACTTAGTTTCAGTGGGGAGCAAGGATTTGACCATTGTACGCTAGAGTAGAACAGATGTTTAGTGGCTTGATAAAACGGTTTATATGGAAAGGTAGCAAAATCTGAGGGGCTCAAAATGCCCCTCAGAATGAGCTACCACCTGTATTGCATTAGTGTACTCAAACTATGGCAACTCTCGTCCACATATTCTGTTAGTGTGAAAACACACTACTGGCCTCACTAAACAATCTTCCAATAACAATCAAGTTTTTTCCAAAAAGATCTCACATTCATGTAATTTCAATACAGGCCTGTGAGTAAACAACCAAGACTGGCCTATCTAAAGCATCCTCTAGAAACAATCCAGTTTCAAAAATCAGTTGACAATTCTGGTTACATCCAGGCTAGAACCCGCTTAGTTTCGGTGGGGAGCAAGGATTTGACCATTGTACGCTAGAGCAGAACAGATGTTTTCTGGCTTGATAAAACGGTCCATATGGAAAGGTAGCAAATTCTGAGGGGCTCAAAATGCCCCTCAGAATGAGCTACCACCTGTATTGTATTAGTGTACTCAAACTATAGCAACTCTCTCCCACATATTCTGCTAGTGTGAAAACACCCTACTGGCCTCATTAAATAATCTTGCAATAACAATCAAGTTTTTTCCCACCAAAATATCTTCGTTTTTTATGTAACTGTGAGTAAACAACCAATACTGGCCTATCTAAAGCATCCTCTAGAAACAATCCAGTTTCAAAAAACAGTCAACAATTCTGTTTACATCCAGGCTAGAACCCGCTTAATTTCGGTGGGGAGCAAGGATTTGACCATGGTACGCTACAGTAGAACAGATGTTTACTGGCTTGATAAAACGGTCCATATGGAAAGGTAGCAAATTCTAAGGGGCTTAAAATGCCCCTCAGAATGAGCTACCACCTGTATTGCATTAGTGTACTCAAACTATAGCAACTCTCTCCCACATATTCTGTTAGTGTGAAAACACCCTACTGGCCTCACTAAATAATCTTACAATAACAATCAAGTTTTTTCCAAAAGTTCTCACTTTCATGATAAATAATAATAAATAAAAAATAAATAACCAAGACTGGCCTATCTAAAGCATCCTCTAGAAACAATCCAGTTTCAAAAAACAGTTGACAATTCTGGTTACATACAGGCTAGAACTCACTTAGTGTCGGTGGGGAGCAAGGATTTGACCATTGTACGCTAGAGTAGAATAAATGTTTTCTGGATTGATAAATCGGTCCATATGGAAAGGTAGCAAATTCTGAGGGGCTCAAAATGCCCCTCAGAATGAGCTACCACCTTTATTGTATTAGTGTACTCAAACTATAGCAACTCTCTCCCACATATTCGGTGTACAATCAAGTTGTTTCCAAAAAGGTCTCACTTTCATGTAATTGCAATACATGCCTGTGAATAAGCTGCCAAGACTGGCCTATCTAACACATCCTCTAGAAACAATCCAGTGTTTCAAAAAACAGACCACAAATCTAGTTACATCCAGGGTAGAACCCGCTTAGATTCGGTGGGGAGCAAGGATTTGACCATTGTACGCTAGAGTAGAACAGATGTTTACTGGCTTGATAAAACGGTCCATATGGAAAGGTAGCAAATTCTGAGGGGCTCAAAATGCCCCTCAGAATGAGCTACCACCTGTATTGCATTAGTGTACTCAAACTATAGCAACTCTCTCCCACATATTCTGCTAGTGTGATAACACCCTACTGTCCTCACTAAACAATCTTCCAATAACAATCAAGTTTTTTCCAAAAAGATCTCACATTCATGTAATTGCAATACAGGCCTGTGAGTAAACAACCAAGATTGGCCTATCTAAAGCATCCTCTAAAAACAATCCAGTTTCAAAAATCAGTTGACACTTCTGGTTACTTCCAGGCTAGAACCCGCTTAGTTTCGGTGGGGAGCAAGGATTTGACCATTGTACGCTAGAGTAGAACAGATGTTTTCTGGCTTGATAAAAACGGTCCATATGGAAAGGTAGCAAATTCTGAGGGGCTCAAAATGCCCCTCAGAATGAGCTACAACCTGTATTGTATTAGTGTACTCAAACTATAGCAACTCTCTTCCACATATTCTGCTAGTGTGAAAACACCCTACTGGCCTCATTAAATAATCTTGCAATAACAATCAAGTTTTTTTCCCCAAAAATATCTTCGTTTTTTATGTAACTGTGAGTAAACTACCAAGACTGGCCTATCTAACGCATCCTCTAGAAACAATCCAGTGTTTCAAAAAACAATCCACAAATCTAGTTACATCCAGGCTAGAACCCGCTTAGATTCGGTGGGGAGCAAGGATTTGACCATTGTACGCTAGAGTAGAACAGATGTTTACTGGCTTGATAAAACGGTCCATATGGAAAGGTAGCAAATTCTGAGGGGCTCAAAATGCCCCTCAGAATGAGCTACCACCTGTATTGCATTAGTGTACTCAAACTATAGCAACTCTCTCCCACATATTCTGTTAGTGTGAAAACACCCTACTGGCCTCACTAAATAATCTTACAATAACAATCAAGTTTTTTCCAAAAAGGTCTCACTTTCATGTAACTGCAGTACAGGCCTGTGAGTAAGCAACCAAGACTGGCCTATCTAAAGCATTCTCTAGAAACAATCCAGTTTCAAAAAACAGTTGACAATTCTAGTTACATCCAGGCTAGAACCTGCTTAGTTTCGGAGGGGAGCAAGGATTTGACCATTGTACGCTAGAGCAGAACAGATGTTTTCTGGCTTGATAAAACGGTCCATATGGAAAGGTAGCAAATTCTGAGGGGCTCAAAATGCCCCTCAGAATGAGCTACCACCTGTATTGTATTAGTGTACTCAAACTATAGCAACCCTCTCCCACATATTCTGCTAGTGTGAAAACACCCTACTGGCCTCATTAAATAATCTTGTAATAACAATCAAGTTTTTTTCCCAAAAATATCTTAGTTTTTTATGTAACTGTGAGTAAACTACCAAGACTGGCCTATCTAAAGCATCCACTAGAAACAATCCAGTTTCAAAAAACAGTCGACAATTCTGTTTACATCCAGGCTAGAACCCGCTTAGTTTCGGTGGGGAGCAAGGATTTGACCATTGTACGCTAGAGTAGAACAGATGTTTACTGGCTTGATAAAACGGTCCATATGGAAAGGTAGCAAATTCTGAGGGGCTCAAAATGCCCCTCAGAATGAGCTACCACCTGTATTGTATTAGTGTACTCAAACTATAGCAACTCTCTCCCACATATTCTGCTAGTGTGATAACACCCTACTGGCCTCACTAAATAATCTTCCAATAACAAGCAAGTTTTTTCCAAAAAAATCTCACATTCATGTAATTGCAATACAGGCCTGTGAATAAGCAGCCAATACTGGCCTATCTAACGCATCCTCTAGAAACAATCCAGTGTTTCAAAAAACAGCCCACAATTCCAGTTACATGCAGGCTAGAACCCGCTTAGATTCGGTGGAGAGCAAGGATTTGACCATTGTACGCTAGAGTAGAACAGATGTTTACTGGCTTGATAAAACGGTCCATATGGAAAGGTAGCAAATTCTGAGGGGCTCAAAGTGGCCCTCAGAATGAGCTACCACCTGTATTGCATTAGTGTTATCAAACTATAGCAACTCTCTCCCACATATTCTGTTAGTGTGAAAACACCCTACTGGCCTCACTAAATAATCTTCCAATAACAATCAAGTTTTTTCCAAAAAGATCTCACATTCATGTAATTGCAATACAGGCCTGTGAGTAAACAACCAAGATTGGCCTATCTAAAGCATCCTCTAAAAACAATCCAGTTTCAAAAATCAGTTGACAATTCTGGTTACATACAGGCTAGAACTCGCTTAGTTTCGGTGGGGAGCAAGGATTTGACCTTTGTACGATAGAGTAGCACAGATGTTTTCTGGCTTGATAAAACGGTCCATATGGAAAGGTAGCAAATTCTGAGGGGCTCAAAATGCCCCTCAGAATGAGCTACCACCTGTATTGTATTAGTGTACTCAAACTATAGCAACTCTCTCCCACATATTCTGCTAGTGTGAAAACACCCTACTGGCCTCATTAAATAATCTTGCAATAACAATCAAGTTTTTTTCCCCAAAAATATCTTCGTTTTTTATGTAACTGTGAGTAAACTACCAAGACTGGCCTATCTAACGCATCCTCTAGAAACAATCCAGTGTTTCAAAAAACAATCCACAAATCTAGTTACATCCAGGCTAGAACCCGCTTAGTTTCGGTGGGGAGCAAGGATTTGACCTTTGTACGCTAGAGTAGAGCAGATGTTTACTGGCTTGATAAAACGGTCCATATGGAAAGGTAGCAAATTCTGAGGGGCTCAAAGTGGCCCTCAGAATGAGCTACCACCTGTATTCCATTAGTGTTATCAAACTATAGCAACTCTCTCCCACATATTCTGTGTGTGAAAACACCCTACTGGCCTCACTAAATAATCTTACAATAACAATCAAGTTGTTTCCAAAAAGGTCTCACTTTCATGTAATTGCAATACATGACTGTGAATAAGCTGCCAAGACTGGCCTATCTAACGCATCCTCTAGAAACAATCCAGTGTTTCAAAAAACAGACCACAAATCTAGTTACATCCAGCTACCACCTGTATTGCATTAGTGTACTCAAACTATAGCAACTCTCTCCCACATATTCTGCTAGTGTGATAACACCCTACTGTCCTCACTAAACAATCTTCCAATAACAATCAAGTTTTTTCCAAAAAGATCTCACATTCATGTAATTGCAATGCAGGCCTGTGAGTAAACAACCAAGATTGGCCTATCTAAAGCATCCTCTAAAAACAATCCAGTTTCAAAAATCAGTTGACAATTCTGGTTACATCCAGGCTAGAACCCACTTAGTTTCTGTGGGGAGCAAGGATTTGACCATTGTACGCTAGAGTAGAACAGATGTGTTCTGGCTTGATAAAACGGTCCATATGGAAAGGTAGCAAATTCTGAGGGGCTCAAAGTGGCCCTCAGAATGAGCTACCACCTGTATTTTATTAGTGTACTCAAACTATAGCAACTCTCTCCCACATATTCTGCTAGTGTGAAAACACCCTACTGGCCTCATTAAATTATCTTTCATTAACAATCAAGTTTTTTTCCCAAAAAATATCTTCGTTTTTTATGTAACTGTGAGTAAACTACCAAGACTGGCCTATCTAATGCATCCTCTAGAAGCAATCCAGTGTTTCAAAAAACAATCCACAAATCTAGTTACATCCAGGCTAGAACCCGCTTAGATTCGGTGGGGAGCAAGGATTTGACCATTGTACGCTAGAGTAGAACAGATGTTTACTGGCTTGATAAAACGGTCCATATGGAAAGGTAGCAAAATCTGAGGGGCTCAAAATGCCCCTCAGAATGAGCTACCACCTGTATTGTATTAGTGTACTCAAACTATAGCAACTCTCTCCCACATATTCTGCTAGTGTGATAACACCCTACTGGCCTCATTAAATAATCTTGCAATAACAATCAAGTTTTTTTCCCAAAAATATCATAGTTTTTTATGTAACTGTGAGTAAACTACCAAGACTGGCCTATCTAAAGCATCCTCTAGAAACAATCCAGTTTCAAAAAACAGTCGACAATTCTGTTTACATCCAGGCTAGAACCCGCTTAGTTTCAGTGGGGAGCAAGGATTTGACCATTGTACGCAAGAGTAGAACAGATGTTTACTGGCTTGATAAAACGGTCCATATGGAAAGGTAGCAAAATCTGAGGGGCTCAAAATGCCCCTCAGAATGAGCTACCACCTGTATTGTATTAGTGTATTCAAACTATAGCAACTCTCTCCCACATATTCTGTTAGTGTTAAAACACCCTACTGGCCTCACTAAATAATCTTACAATAACAATCAAGTTTTTTCCAAAAAGGTCTCACTTTCATGTAACTGCAGTACAGGCCTTTGAGTAAACAACCAAGTCTGGCCTATCTAAAGCATCCTCTAGAAACAATCCAGTTTCAAAAAACAGTTGACAATTCTGGTTACAATCAGGCTAGAACTCGCTTAGTGTCGGTGGGGAGCAAGGATTTGACCATTGTACGCTAGAGTAGAATAGATGTTTTCTGGCTTGATAAAATGGTCCATATGGAAAGGTAGCAAAATCTGAGGGGCTCAAAATGCCCCTCAGAATGAGCTACCACCTGTATTGTATTAGTGTACTCAAACTATAGCAACTCTCTCCCACATATTCTGCTAGTATGATAACACCCTACTGGCCTCACTAAATAATCTTCCAATAACAATCAAGTTTTTTCCAAAAAAATCTCACATTCATGTAATTGCAATACAGGCCTGTGAATAAGCTGCCAAGACTGGCCTATCTAACGCATCCTCTAAAAACAATCCAGTGTTTCAAAAAACAGCCCACAATTCCAGTTACATGCAGGCTAGAACCCGCTTAGATTCGGTGGGGAGCAAGGATTTGACCATTGTACGCTAGAGTAGAACAGATGTTTACTGGCTTGATAAAACGGTCCATATGGAAAGGTAGCAAATTCTGAGGGGCTCAAAATGCCCCTCAGAATGAGCTACCACCTGTATTGTATTAGTGTACTCAACTATAGCAACTCTCTCCCACATATTCTGTTAGTGTGAAAACGCCCTACTGGCCTCACTAAATAATCTTACAATAACAATCAAGTTTTTTCCAAAAAGGTCTCACTTTCATGTAACTGCAGTACAGGCCTGTGAGTAAACAACCAAGTCTGGCCTATCTAAAGCATCCTCTAGAAACAATCCAGTTTCAAAAAAACAGTTGACAATTCTGGTTACATACAGGCTAGAACTCGCTTAGTGTCGGTGGGGAGCAAGGATTTGACCATTGTACGCTAGAGTAGAATAGATGTTTTCTGGCTTGATAAAATGGTCCATATGGAAAGGTAGCAAAATCTGAGGGGCTCAAAATGCCCCTCAGAATGAGCTACCACCTGTATTGTATTAGTGTATTCAAACTATAGCAACTCTCTCCCACATTTTCTGCTAGTGTGATAACACCCTACTGGCCTCACTAAATAATCTTCCAATAACAATCAAGTTTTTTCCAAAAAAATCTCACATTCATGTAATTGCAATACAGGCCTGTGAATAAGCTGCCAAGACTGGCCTATCTAACGCATCCTCTAGAAACAATCCAGTGTTTCAAAAAACAGCCCACAATTCCAGTTACATGCAGGCTAGAACCCGCTTAGATTCGGTGGGGAGCAAGGATTTGACCATGGTACGCTACAGTAGAACAGATGTTTACTGGCTTGATAAAACGGTCCATATGGAAAGGTAGCAAATTCTGAGGGGCTCAAAATGCCCCTCAGAATGAGCTACCACCTGTATTGCATTAGTGTACTCAACTATAGCAACTCTCTCCCACATATTCTGTTAGTGTGAAAACACCCTACTGGCCTCACTAAATAATCTTACAATAACAATATAGTTTTTTCCAAAAAGGTCTCACTTTCATGTAACTGCAGTAAAGGCCTGTGAGTACACAACCAAGTCTGGCCTATCTAAAGCATCCTCTAGAAACAATCCAGTTTCAAAAAACAGTTGACAATTCTGGTTACATACAGGCTAGAACTCGCTTAGTGTCGGTGGGGAGCAAGGATTTGACCATTGTACGCTAGAGTAGAATAGATGTTTTCTGGCTTGATAAAATGGTCCATATGGAAAGGTAGCAAAATCTGAGGGGCTCAAAATGCCCCTCAGAATGAGCTACCACCTGTATTGTATTAGTGTACTCAAACTATAGTAACTCTCTCCCACATTTTCTGCTAGTGTGATAACACCCTACTGGCCTCACTAAATAATCTTCCAATAACAATCAAGTTTTTTCCAAAAAAATCTCACATTTATGTAATTGCAATACAGGCCTGTGAATAAGCTGCCAAGACTGGCCTATCTAACGCATCCTCTAGAAACAATCCAGTGTTTCAAAAAACAGCCCACAATTCCAGTTACATGCAGGCTAGAACCCGCTTAGATTCGGTGGGGAGCAAGGATTTGACCATTGTACGCTAGAGTAAAACAGATGTTTTCTGGCTTGATAAAACGGTCCATATGGAAAGGTAGCAAAATCTGAGGGGCTCAAAATGCCCCTCAGAATGAGCTACCACCTGTATTGTATTAGTTTACTCAAACTATAGCAACTCTCTCCCACATATTCTGCTAGTGTGATAACACCCTACTGGCCTCACTAAATAATCTTCCAATAACAATCAAGTTTTTTCAAAAAAGATCTCACATTCATGTAATTGCAATACAGGCCTGTGAATAAGCTGCCAAGACTGGCCTATCTAACGCATCCTCTAGAAACAATCCAGTGTTTCAAAAAACAGTCCACAATTCCAGTTACATCCAGGCTAGAACCCACTTAGTTTCAGTGGGGAGCAATAATTTGACCATGGTACGCTAGAGTAGAAAAGATGTTTTCTGGTTTGATAAAACGGTCCATATGGAAAGGTAGCAAATTCTGAGGGGCTCAAAATGCCCCTCAGAATGAGCTACCACCTGTATTACATTACAGTGTACTCAAACTATAGCAACTCTCTCGTACATATTCTGCTAGTGTGATAACACCCTACTGTCCTCACTAAACAATCTTCCAATAACAATCAAGTTTTTTCCAAAAAGATCTCACATTCATGTAATTGCAATACAGGCCTGTGAGTAAACAACCAAGACTGGCCTATCTAAAGCATCCTCTAGAAACAATCCAGTTTCAAAAAACAGTTGACAATTCTGGTTACATCCAGGCTAGAACCCGCTTAGTTTCGGTGGGGAGCAAGGATTTGACCATTGTACGCTAGAGTAGAACAGATGTTTTCTGGCTTGATAAAACGGTCCATATGGAAAGGTAGCAAATTCTGAGGGGCTCAAAATGCCCCTCAGAATGAGCTACCACCTGTATTGTATTAGTGTACTCAAACTATAGCAACTCTCTCCCACATATTCTGCTAGTGTGAAAACACCCTACTGGCCTCATTAAATAATCTTGCAATAACAATCAAGTTTTTTTCCCCAAAAATATCTTCGTTTTTTATGTAACTGTGAGTAAACTACCAAGACTGGCCTATCTAAAGCATCCTCTAGAAACAATCCAGTTTCAAAAAACAGTCAACAATTCTGTTTACATCCAGGCTAGAACCCACTTAATTTCGGTGGGGAGCAAGGATTTGACCATGGTACGCTACAGTAGAACAGATGTTTACTGGCTTGATAAAAGGGTCCATATGGAAAGGTAGCAAATTCTGAGGGGCTCAAAATGCCCCTCAGAATGAGCTACCACCTGTATTGCATTAGTGTACTCAAACTATAGCAACTCTCTCCCACATATTCTGTTAGTGTGAAAACACCCTACTGGCCTCACTAAATAATCTTACAATAACAATCAAGTTTTTTCCAAAAAGGTCTCACTTTCATGTAACTGCAGTACAGGCCTGTGAGTAAACAACTAAGTCTGGCCTATCTAAAGCATCCTCTAGAAACAATCCAGTTTCAAAAAACAGTTGACAATTCTGGTTACATACAGGCTAGAACTCGCTTAGTGTCGGTGGGGAGCAAGGATTTGACCATTGTACGCTAGAGTAGAATAGATGTTTTCTGGCTTGATAAAATGGTCCATATGGAAAGGTAGCAAAATCTGAGGGGCTCAAAATGCCCCTCAGAATGAGCTACCACCTGTATTGTATTAGTGTATTCAAACTATAGCAACTCTCTCCCACATTTTCTGCTAGTGTGATAACACCCTACTGGCCTCACTAAATAATCTTCCAATAACAATCAAGTTTTTTCCAAAAAAATCTCACATTCATGTAATTGCAATACAGGCCTGTGAATAAGCTGCCAAGACTGGCCTATCTAACGCATCCTCTAGAAACAATCCAGTGTTTCAAAAAACAGCCCACAATTCCAGTTACATGCAGGCTAGAACCCGCTTAGATTCGGTGGGGAGCAAGGATTTGACCATTGTACGCTAGAGTAGAAGAGATGTTTACTGGCTTGATAAAACGGTCCATATGGAAAGGTAGCAAATTCTGAGGGGCTCAAAATGCCCCTCAGAATGAGCTACCACCTGTATTGTATTAGTGTACTCAACTATAGCAACTCTCTCCCACATATTCTTAGTGTGAAAACACCCTACTGGCCTCACTAAATAATCTTACAATAACAATCAAGTTTTTTCCAAAAAGGTCTCACTTTCATGTAACTGCAGTACAGGCCTGTGAGTAAACAACCAAGTCTGGCCTATCTAAAGCATCCTCTAGAAACAATCCAGGTTCAAAAAACAGTTGACAATTCTGGTTACATACAGGCTAGAACTCGCTTAGTGTCGGTGGGGAGCAAGGATTTGACCATTGTACGCTAGAGTAGAATAGATGTTTTCTGGCTTGATAAAATGGTCCATATGGAAAGGTAGCAAAATCTGAGGGGCTCAAAATGCCCCTCAGAATGAGCTACCACCTGTATTGTATTAGTTTACTCAAACTATAGCAACTCTCTCCCACATATTCTGCTAGTGTGATAACACCCTACTGGCCTCACTAAATAATCTTCCAATAACAATCAAGTTTTTTCAAAAAAGATCTCACATTCATGTAATTGCAATACAGGCCTGTGAATAAGCTGCCAAGACTGGCCTATCTAACGCATCCTCTAGAAACAATCCAGTGTTTCAAAAAACAGTCCACAATTCCAGTTACATCCAGGCTAGAACCCACTTAGTTTCAGTGGGGAGCAATAATTTGACCATGGTACGCTAGAGTAGAAAAGATGTTTTCTGGTTTGATAAAACGGTCCATATGGAAAGGTAGCAAATTCTGAGGGGCTCAAAATGCCCCTCAGAATGAGCTACCACCTGTATTACATTACAGTGTACTCAAACTATAGCAACTCTCTCGTACATATTCTGCTAGTGTGATAACACCCTACTGTCCTCACTAAACAATCTTCCAATAACAATCAAGTTTTTTCCAAAAAGATCTCACATTCATGTAATTGCAATACAGGCCTGTGAGTAAACAACCAAGACTGGCCTATCTAAAGCATCCTCTAGAAACAATCCAGTTTCAAAAAACAGTTGACAATTCTGGTTACATCCAGGCTAGAACCCGCTTAGTTTCGGTGGGGAGCAAGGATTTGACCATTGTACGCTAGAGTAGAACAGATGTTTTCTGGCTTGATAAAACGGTCCATATGGAAAGGTAGCAAATTCTGAGGGGCTCAAAATGCCCCTCTGAATGAGCTACCACCTGTATTGTATTAGTGTACTCAAACTATAGCAACTCTCTCCCACATATTCTGCTAGTGTGAAAACACCCTACTGGCCTCATTAAATAATCTTGCAATAACAATCAAGTTTTTTTCCCCAAAAATATCTTCGTTTTTTATGTAACTGTGAGTAAACTACCAAGACTGGCCTATCTAAAGCATCCTCTAGAAACAATCCAGTTTCAAAAAACAGTCAACAATTCTGTTTACATCCAGGCTAGAACCCACTTAATTTCGGTGGGGAGCAAGGATTTGACCATGGTACGCTACAGTAGAACAGATGTTTACTGGCTTGATAAAACGGTCCATATGGAAAGGTAGCAAATTCTGAGGGGCTCAAAATGCCCCTCAGAATGAGCTACCACCTGTATTGTATTAGTGTACTCAAACTATAGCAACTCTCTCCCACATATTCTGCTAGTGTGAAAACACCCTACTGGCCTCATTAAATAATCTTGCTATAACAATCAAGTTTTTTTCCCAAAAATATCTTAGTTTTTTATGTAACTGTGAGTAAACTACCAAGACTGGCCTATCTAAAGCATCCTCTAGAAACAATCCAGTTTCTAAAAACAGTCGACAATTCTGTTTACATCCAGGCTAGAACCCGCTTAGTTTCGGTGGGGAGCAAGGATTTGACCATTGTACGCTAGAGTAGAGCAGATGTTTACTGGCTTGATAAAACGGTCCATATGGAAAGGTAGCAAATTCTGAGGGGCTCAAAGTGCCCCTCAGAATGAGCTACCACCTGTATTGCATTAGTGTTATCAAACTATAGCAACTCTCTCCCATATATTCTGTTAGTGTGAAAACACCCTACTGGCCTCACTAAATAATCTTACAATAACAATCAAGTTGTTTCCAAAAAGGTCTCACTTTCATGTAATTGCAATACATGCCTGTGAATAAGCAGCCAAGACTGGCCTATCTAACGCATGCTCTAGAAACAATCCAGTGTTTCAAAAAACAATCCACAAATCTAGTTACATCCAGGCTAGAACCCGCTTCGATTCGGTGGGGAGCAAGGATTTGACCATTGTACGCTAGAGTAGAACAGATGTTTACTGGCTTGATAAAACGGTCCATATGGAAAGGTAGCAAATTCTGAGGGGCTCATAATGCCCCTCAGAATGAGCTACCACCTGTTTTACATTACAGTGTACTCAAACTATAGCATCTCTCTCGTACATATTCTGCTAGTGTGATAACACCCTACTGTCCTCACTAAACAATCTTCCAATAACAATCAAGTTTTTTCCAAAAAGATCTCACGTTCATGTAATTGCAATACAGACCTGTGAGTAAACAACCAAGATTGGCCTATCTAAAGCATCCTCTAAAAACAATCCAGTTTCAAAAAACAGTTGACAATTCTGGTTACATCCAGGCTAGAACCCGCTTAGTTTCGGTGGGGAGCAAGGATTTGACCATTGTACGCTAGAGTAGAACAGATGTTTTCTGGCTTGATAAAACGGTCCATATGGAAAGGTAGCAAATTCTGAGGGGCTCAAAATGCCCCTCAGAATGAGCTACCACCTGTATTGTATTAGTGTACTCAAACTATAGCAACTCTCTCCCACATATTCTGCTAGTGTGAAAACACCCTACTGGCCTCATTAAATAATCTTGCAATAACAATCAAGTTTTTTTCCCCAAAAATATCTTCGTTTTTTATGTAACTGTGAGTAAACAACCAATACTGGCCTATCTAAAGCATCCTCTAGAAACAATGCAGTTTCAATAAACAGTCAACAATTCTGTTTACATCCAGGCTAGAACCCGCTTAATTTCGGTGGGGAGCAAGGATTTGACCATGGTACGCTACAGTAGAAGAGATGTTTACTGCCTTGATAAAACGGTCCATATGGAAAGGTAGCAAATTCTAAGGGGCTTAAAATGCCCCTCAGAATGAGTTACCACCTGTATTGCATTAGTGTACTCAAACTATAGCAACTCTCTCCCCTATATTCTGTTAGTGTGAAAACACCCTACTGGCCTAACTAAATAATCTTACAATAACAATCAAGTTTTTTCCAAAAAGTTCTCACTTTCATGTAACTGCAGTACAGGCCTGTGAGTAAATAACCAAGACTGGCCTATCTAAAGCATCCTCTAGAAACAATCCAGTTTCAAAAAACAGTTGACAATTCTGGTTACATACAGGCTAGAACTCACTTAGTGTCGGTGGGGAGCAAGGATTTGACCATTGTACGCTAGAGTAGAATAAATGTTTTCTGGATTGATAAATCGGTCCATATGGAAAGGTAGCAAATTCTGAGGGGCTCAAAATGCCCCTCAGAATGAGCTACCACCTGTATTGTATTAGTGTACTCAAACTATAGCAACTCTCTCCCACATATTCTGCTAGTGTGAAAACACCCTACTGGCCTCATTAAATAATCTTGCTATAACAATAAAGTTTTTTCCCAAAAATATCTTAGTTTTTTATGTAACTGTGAGTAAACAACCAAGACTGGCCTATCTAAAGCATCCTCTAGAAACAATCCAGTTTCAAAAAACAGTCGACAAATCTGTTTACATCCAGGCTAGAACCTGCTTAGTTTCTGTGGAGAGCAAGGATTTGACCATTGTACGCTAGAGTAGAGCAGATGTTTACTGGCTTGATAAAAGGGTCCATATGGAAAGGTAGCAAATTCTGAGGGGCTCAAAGTGGCCCTCAGAATGAGCTACCACCTGTATTGCATTAGTGTTATCAAACTATAGCAACTCTCTCCCACATATTCTGTTAGTGTGAAAACACCCTACTGGCCTCACTAAATAATCTTCCAATAACAATCAAGTTGTTTCCAAAAAGGTCTCACTTTCATGTAATTGCAATACATGCCTGTGAATAAGCTGCCAAGACTGGCCTATCTAACGCATCCTCTAGAAACAATCCAGTGTTTCAAAAAACAGACCACAAATCTAGTTACATCCAGGCTAGATCCCGCTTCGATTCGGTGAGGAGCAAGGATTTGACCATTGTACGCTAGAGTAGAACAGATGTTTACTGGCTTGATAAAACGGACCATATGGAAAGGTAGCAAATTCTGAGGGGCTCAAAATGCCCCTCAGAATGAGCTACCACCTGTATTGCATTAGTGTACTCAAACTATAGCAACTCTCTCCCACATATTCTGCTAGTGTGATAACACCCTACTGTCCTCACTAAACAATCTTCCAATAACAATCAAGTTTTTTCCAAAAAGATCTCACATTCATGTAATTGCAATACAGGCCTGTGAGTAAACAACCAAGATTGGCCTATCTAAAGCATCCTCTAAAAACAATCCAGTTTCAAAAATCAGTTGACAATTCTGGTTACATCCAGGCTAGAACCCGCTTAGTTTCGGTGGGGAGCAAGGATTTGACCATTGTACGCTAGAGTAGAACAGATGTTTTCTGGCTTGATACAACGGTCCATATGGAAAGGTAGCAAATTCTGAGGGGCTCAAAATGCCCCTCAGAATGAGCTACCACCTGTATTGTATTAGTGTACTCAAACTATAGAAACTCTCTCCCACATATTCTGCTAGTGTGAAAACACCCTACTGGCCTCATTAAATAATCTTGCAATAACAATCAAGTTTTTTTCCCCAAAAATATCTTCGTTTTTTATGTAACTGTGAGTAAACTACCAAGACTGGCCTATCTAAAGCATCCTCTAGAAACAATCCAGTGTTTCAAAAAACAATCCACAAATCTGTTTACATCCAGGCTAGAACCCGCTTAGTTTCAGTGGGGAGCAAGGATTTGACCATTGTATGCTAGAGTAGAACAGATGTTTACTGGCTTGATAAAACGGTCCATATGGAAAGGTAGCAAATTCTGAGGGGCTCAAAATGCCCCTCAGAATGAGCTACCACCTGTATTGTATTAGTGTACTCAAACTATAGCAACTCTCTCCCACATATTCTGCTAGTGTGATAACACCCTACTGGCCTCACTAAATAATCTTCCAATAACAATCAAGTTTTTTCCAAAAAAATCTCACATTCATGTAATTGCAATACAGGCCTGTGAATAAGCTGCCAAGACTGGCCTATCTAACGCATCCTCTAGAAACAATCCAGTGTTTCAAAAAACAGCCCACAATTCCAGTTACATGCAGGCTAGAACCCGCTTAGATTCGGTGGGGAGCAAGGATTTGACCATTGTACGCTAGAGTAGAACAGATGTTTACTGTCTTGATAAAACGGTCCATATGGAAAGGTAGCAAATTCTGAGGGGCTCAAAATGCCCCTCAGAATGAGCTACCACCTGTATTGCATTAGTGTACTCAACTATAGCAACTCTCTCCCACATATTCTGTTAGTGTGATAACACCCTACTGGCCTCACTAAATAATCTTCCAATAACAATCAAGTTTTTTCCAAAAAAATCTCACATTCATGTAATTGCAGTACAGGCCTGTGAATAAGCTGCCAAGACTGGCCTATCTAACGCATCCTCTAGAAACAATCCAGTGTTTCAAAAAACAGCCCACAATTCCAGTTACATGCAGGCTAGAACCCGCTTAGATTCGGTGGGGAGCAAGGATTTGACCATTGTACGCTAGAGTAGAACAGATGTTTACTGTCTTGATAAAACGGTCCATATGGAAAGGTAGCAAATTCTGAGGGGCTCAAAATGCCCCTCAGAATGAGCTACCACCTGTATTGCATTAGTGTACTCAACTATAGCAACTCTCTCCCACATATTCTGTTAGTGTGAAAACACCCTACTGGCCTCACTAAATAATCTTACAATAACAATCAAGTTTTTTCCAAAAAGGTCTCACTTTCATGTAACTGCAGTACAGGCCTGTGAGTAAACAACCAAGTCTGGCCTATCTAAAGCATCCTCTAGAAACAATCCAGTTTCAAAAAACAGTTGACAATTCTGGTTACATACAGGCTAGATCTCGCTTAGTGTCGTTGGGGAGCAAGGATTTGACCATTGTACGCTAGAGTAGAATAGATGTTTTCTGGCCTGATAAAATGGTCCATATGGAAAGGTAGCAAAATCTGAGGGGCTCAAAATGCCCCTCAGAATGAGCTACCACCTGTATTGTATTAGTGTACTCAAACTATAGCAACTCTCTCCCACATATTCTTCTAGTGTGATAACACCCTACTGGCCTCACTAAATAATCTTCCAATAACAATCAAGTTTTTTCCAAAAAAATCTCACATTCATGTAATTGCAATACAGGCCTGTGAATAAGCTGCCAAGACTGGCCTATCTAACGCATCCTCTAGAAACAATCCAGTGTTTCAAAAAACAGCCCACAATTCCAGTTACATGCAGGCTAGAACCCGCTTAGATTCGGTGGGGAGCAAGGATTTGACTATTGTATGCTAGAGTAGAACAGATGTTTACTGGCTTGATAAAATGGTCCATATGGAAAGGTAGCAAATTCTGAGGGGCTCAAAATGCCCCTCAGAATGAGCTACCACCTGTATTGTATTAGTGTACTCAACTATAGCAACTCTCTCCCACATATTCTGTTAGTGTGAAAACACCCTACTGGCCTCACTAAATAATCTTACAATAACAATCAAGTTTTTTCCAAAAAGGTCTCACTTTCATGTAACTGCAGTACAGGCCTGTGAGTAAACAACCAAGTCTGGCCTATCTAAAGCATCCTCTAGAAACAATCCAGTTTCAAAAAACATTTGACAATTCTGGTTACATACAGGCTAGAACTCGCTTAGTGTCGGTGGGGAGCAAGGATTTGACCATTGTACGCTAGAGTAGAATAGATGTTTTCTGGCTTGATAAAATGGTCCATATGGAAAGGTAGCAAAATCTGAGGGGCTCAAAATGCCCCTCAGAATGAGCTACCACCTGTATTGTATTAGTGTACTCAAACTATAGCAACTCTCTCCCACATATTCTGCTAGTGTGATAACACCCTACTGGCCTCACTAAATAATCTTCCAATAACAATCAAGTTTTTTCCAAAAAAATCTCACATTCATGTAATTGCAATACAGGCCTGTGAATAAGCTGCCAAGACTGGCCTATCTAACGCATCCTCTAGAAACAATCCAGTGTTTCAAAAAACAGCCCACAATTCCAGTTACATGCAGGCTAGAACCCGCTTAGATTCGGTGGGGAGCAAGGATTTGACCATTGTACGCTAGAGTAGAACAGATGTTTACTGGCTTGATAAAACGGTCCATATGGAAAGGTAGCAAATTCTGAGGGGCTCAAAATGCCCCTCAGAATGAGCTACCACCTGTATTGCATTAGTGTACTCAACTATAGCAACTCTCTCCCACATATTCTGTTAGTGTGAAAACACCCTACTGGCCTCACTAAATAATCTTACAATAACAATCAAATTTTTTCCAAAAAGGTCTCACATTCATGTAACTGCAGTACAGGCCTGTGAGTAAACAACCAAGTCTGGCCTATCTAAAGCATCCTCTAGAAACAATCCAGTTTCAAAAAACAGTTAACAATTCTGGTTACATACAGGCTAGAACTCGCTTAGTGTCGGTGGGGAGCAAGGATTTGACCATTGTACGCTAGAGTAGAATAGATGTTTTCTGGCTTGATAAAATGGTCCATATGGAAAGGTAGCAAAATCTGAGGGGCTCAAAATGCCCCTCAGAATGAGCTACCAACTGTATTGTATTAGTGTACTCAAACTATAGCAACTCTCTCCCACATATTCTGCTATTGTGATAACACCCTACTGGCCTCACTAAATAATCTTCCAATAACAATCAAGTTTTTTCCAAAAAAATCTCACATTCATGTAATTGCAATACAGGCCTGTGAATAAGCTGCCAAGACTGGCCTATCTAACGCATCCTCTAGAAACAATCCAGTGTTTCAAAAAACAGCCCACAATTCCAGTTACATGCAGGCTAGAACCCGCTTAGATTCGGTGGGGAGCAAGGATTTGACCATTGTACGCTAGAGTAAAACAGATGTTTTCTGGCTTGATAAAACGGTCCATATGGAAAGGTAGCAAAATCTGAGGGGCTCAAAATGCCCCTCAGAATGAGCTACCAACTGTATTGTATTAGTGTACTCAAACTATAGCAACTCTCTCCCACATATTCTGCTATTGTGATAACACCCTACTGGCCTCACTAAATAATCTTCCAATAACAATCAAGTTTTTTCCAAAAAAATCTCACATTCATGTAATTGCAATACAGGCCTGTGAATAAGCTGCCAAGACTGGCCTATCTAACGCATCCTCTAGAAACAATCCAGTGTTTCAAAAAACAGTCCACAATTCCAGTTACATCCAGGCTAGAACCCACTTAGTTTCAGTGGGGAGCAATAATTTGACCATGGTACGCTAGAGTAGAAAAGATGTTTTCTGGTTTGATAAAACGGTCCATATGGAAAGGTAGCAAATTCTGAGGGGCTCAAAATGCCCCTCAGAATGAGCTACCACCCGTATTACATTACAGTGTACTCAAACTATAGCAACTCTCTCGTACATATTCTGCTAGTGTGATAACACCCTACTGTCCTCACTAAACAATCTTTTAATAACAATCAAGTTTTTTCCAAAAAGATCTCATATTCATGTAATTGCAATACAGGCCTGTGAGTAAACAACCAAGAATGGCCTATCTAAAGCATCCTCTAGAAACAATCCAGTTTCAAAAAACAGTTGACAATTCTGGTTACATCGAGGCTAGAACCCGCTTAGTTTCGGTGGGGAGCAAGGATTTGACCATTGTACGCTAGAGTAGAACAGATGCTTTCTGGCTTGATAAAACGGTCCATATGGAAAGGTAGCAAAATCTGAGGGGCTCAAAATGCACCTCAGAATGAGCTACCACCTGTATTGTATTAGTGTACTCAAACTATAGCAACTATCTCCCACATATTCTGCTAGTGTGATAACACCCTACTGGCCTCACTAAATAATCTTCCAATAACAATCAAGTTTTTTCAAAAAAGATCTCACATTCATGTAATTGCAATACAGGCCTGTGAATAAGCTGCCAAGACTGGCCTATCTAACGCATCCTCTAGAAACAATCCAGTGTTTCAAAAAACAGTTCACAAATCTAGTTACATCCAGGCTAGAACCCGCTTAGATTCGGTGGGGAGCAAGGATTTGACCATTGCACGCTAGAGTAGAACAGATGTTTACTGGCTTGATAAAACGGTCCATATGAAAAGGTAGCAAATTCTGAGGGGCTCAAAATGCCCCTCAGAATGAGCTACCACCTGTATTGCATTAGTGTACTCAACTATAGCAACTCTCTCCCACATATTCTGTTAGTGTGAAAACACCCTACTGGCCTCACTAAATAATCTTACAATAACAATCAAGTTTTTTCCAAAAAGGTCTCACATTCATGTAACTGCAGTACAGGCCTGTAAACAACCAAGTCTGGCCTATCTAAAGCATCCTCTAGAAACAATCCAGTTTCAAAAAACAGTTGACAATTCTGGTTACATACAGGCTAGAACTCGCTTAGTGTAGGTGGGGAGCAAGGATTTGACCATTGTACGCTAGAGCAGAATATATGTTTTCTAGCTTGATAAAATGGTCCATATGGAAAGGTAGCAAAATCTGAGGGGCTCAAAATGCCCCTCAGAATGAGCTACCAACTGTATTGTATTAGTGTACTCAAACTATAGCAACTCTCTCCCACATATTCTGCTAGTGTGAAAACACCCTACTGGCCTCATTAAATAATCTTGCAATAACAATCAAGTTTTTTTCCCCAAAAATATCTTCGTTTTTTATGTAACTGTGAGTAAACTACCAAGACTGGCCTATCTAAAGCATCCTCTAGAAACAAGCCAGTTTCAAAAAACAGTCAACAATTCTGTTTACATCCAGGCTAGAACCCGCTTAATTTCGGTGGGGAGCAAGGATTTGACCATGGTACGCTACAGTAGAACAGATGTTTACTGGCTTGATAAAACGGTCCATATGGAAAGGTAGCAAATTCTGAGGGGCTCAAAATGCCCCTCAGAA
Source organism: Pseudorasbora parva (assembly GCF_024679245.1). NCBI lineage: Eukaryota > Metazoa > Chordata > Actinopteri > Cypriniformes > Gobionidae > Pseudorasbora > Pseudorasbora parva. The sequence goes on along the minus strand of NC_090186.1, from coordinate 11,346,278 downwards.
TGAGCTACCACCTGTATTGCATTAGTGTACTCAAACTATAGCAACTCTCTCCCACATATTCTGTTAGTGTGAAAACACCCTACTGGCCTCACTAAATAATCTTACAATAACAATCAAGTTTTTTCCAAAAAGGTCTCACTTTCATGTAACTGCAGTACAGGCCTGTGAGTAAACAACCAAGACTGGCCTATCTAAAGCATCCTCTAGAAACAATCCAGTTTCTAAAAACAGTCGACAATTCTGTTTACATCCAGGCTAGAACTCGCTTAGTGTCGGTGGGGAGCAAGGATTTGACCATTGTACGCTAGAGTAGAATAGATGTTTTCTGGTTTGATAAAACGGTCCATATGGAAAGGTAGCAAATTCTGAGGGGCTCAAAATGCCCCTCAGAATGAGCTACCACCTGTATTACATTACAGTGTACTCAAACTATAGCAACTCTCTCGTACATATTCTGCTAGTGTGATAACACCCTACTGTCCTCACTAAACAATCTTCCAATAACAATCAAGTTTTTTCCAAAAAGATCTCACATTCATGTAATTGCAATACAGGCCTGTGAGTAAACAACCAAGACTGGCCTATCTAAAGCATCCTCTAGAAACAATCCAGTTTCAAAAAACAGTTGACAATTCTGGTTACATCCAGGCTAGAACCTGCTTAGTTTCGGTGGGGAGCAAGGATTTGACCATTGTACGCTAGAGTAGAACAGATGTTTTCTGGCTTGATAAAACAGTCCATATGGAAAGGTAGCAAATTCTGAGGGGCTCAAAATGCCCCTCAGAATGAGCTACCACCTGTATTGTATTAGTGTACTCAAACTATAGCAACTCTCTCCCACATATTCTGCTAGTGTGAAAACACCCTACTGGCCTCATTAAATAATCTTGCAATAACAATCAAGTTTTTTTCCCCAAAAATATCTTCGTTTTTTATGTAACTGTGAGTAAACTACCAAGACTGGCCTATCTAAAGCATCCTCTAGAAACAATCCAGTTTCAAAAAACAGTCAACAATTCTGTTTACATCCAGGCTAGAACCCACTTAGTTTCAGTGGGGAGCAAGGATTTGACCATTGTACGCTAGAGTAGAATAGATGTTTTCTGGCTTGATAAAATGGTCCATATGGAAAGGTAGCAAAATCTGAGGGGCTCAAAATGCCCCTCAGAATGAGCTACCACCTGTATTGTATTAGTGTACTCAAACTATAGCAACTCTCTCCCACATATTCTGCTAGTGTGATAACACCCTACTGGCCTCACTAAATAATCTTCCAATAACAATCAAGTTTTTTCCAAAAAAATCTCACATTCATGTAATTGCAATACAGGCCTGTGAATAAGCTGCCAAGACTGGCCTATCTAACGCATCCTCTAGAAACAATCCAGTGTTTCAAAAAACAGCCCACAATTCCAGTTACATGCAGGCTAGAACCCGCTTAGATTCGGTGGGGAGCAAGGATTTGACCATTGTACGCTAGAGTAGAACAGATGTTTACTGGCTTGATAAAACGGTCCATATGGAAAGGTAGCAAATTCTGAGGGGCTCAAAATGCCCCTCAGAATGAGCTACCACCTGTATTGCATTAGTGTACTCAACTATAGCAACTCTCTCCCACATATTCTGTTAGTGTGAAAACACCCTACTGGCCTCACTAAATAATCTTACAATAACAATCAAATTTTTTCCAAAAAGGTCTCACATTCATGTAACTGCAGTACAGGCCTGTGAGTAAACAACCAAGTCTGGCCTATCTAAAGCATCCTCTAGAAACAATCCAGTTTCAAAAAACAGTTAACAATTCTGGTTACATACAGGCTAGAACTCGCTTAGTGTCGGTGGGGAGCAAGGATTTGACCATTGTACGCTAGAGTAGAATAGATGTTTTCTGGCTTGATAAAATGGTCCATATGGAAAGGTAGCAAAATCTGAGGGGCTCAAAATGCCCCTCAGAATGAGCTACCAACTGTATTGTATTAGTGTACTCAAACTATAGCAACTCTCTCCCACATATTCTGCTATTGTGATAACACCCTACTGGCCTCACTAAATAATCTTCCAATAACAATCAAGTTTTTTCCAAAAAAATCTCACATTCATGTAATTGCAATACAGGCCTGTGAATAAGCTGCCAAGACTGGCCTATCTAACGCATCCTCTAGAAACAATCCAGTGTTTCAAAAAACAGCCCACAATTCCAGTTACATGCAGGCTAGAACCCGCTTAGATTCGGTGGGGAGCAAGGATTTGACCATTGTACGCTAGAGTAAAACAGATGTTTTCTGGCTTGATAAAACGGTCCATATGGAAAGGTAGCAAAATCTGAGGGGCTCAAAATGCCCCTCAGAATGAGCTACCAACTGTATTGTATTAGTGTACTCAAACTATAGCAACTCTCTCCCACATATTCTGCTATTGTGATAACACCCTACTGGCCTCACTAAATAATCTTCCAATAACAATCAAGTTTTTTCCAAAAAAATCTCACATTCATGTAATTGCAATACAGGCCTGTGAATAAGCTGCCAAGACTGGCCTATCTAACGCATCCTCTAGAAACAATCCAGTGTTTCAAAAAACAGTCCACAATTCCAGTTACATCCAGGCTAGAACCCACTTAGTTTCAGTGGGGAGCAATAATTTGACCATGGTACGCTAGAGTAGAAAAGATGTTTTCTGGTTTGATAAAACGGTCCATATGGAAAGGTAGCAAATTCTGAGGGGCTCAAAATGCCCCTCAGAATGAGCTACCACCCGTATTACATTACAGTGTACTCAAACTATAGCAACTCTCTCGTACATATTCTGCTAGTGTGATAACACCCTACTGTCCTCACTAAACAATCTTTTAATAACAATCAAGTTTTTTCCAAAAAGATCTCATATTCATGTAATTGCAATACAGGCCTGTGAGTAAACAACCAAGAATGGCCTATCTAAAGCATCCTCTAGAAACAATCCAGTTTCAAAAAACAGTTGACAATTCTGGTTACATCCAGGCTAGAACCCGCTTAGTTTCGGTGGGGAGCAAGGATTTGACCATTGTACGCTAGAGTAGAACAGATGCTTTCTGGCTTGATAAAACGGTCCATATGGAAAGGTAGCAAAATCTGAGGGGCTCAAAATGCACCTCAGAATGAGCTACCACCTGTATTGTATTAGTGTACTCAAACTATAGCAACTATCTCCCACATATTCTGCTAGTGTGATAACACCCTACTGGCCTCACTAAATAATCTTCCAATAACAATCAAGTTTTTTCAAAAAAGATCTCACATTCATGTAATTGCAATACAGGCCTGTGAATAAGCTGCCAAGACTGGCCTATCTAACGCATCCTCTAGAAACAATCCAGTGTTTCAAAAAACAGTTCACAAATCTAGTTACATCCAGGCTAGAACCCGCTTAGATTCGGTGGGGAGCAAGGATTTGACCATTGCACGCTAGAGTAGAACAGATGTTTACTGGCTTGATAAAACGGTCCATATGAAAAGGTAGCAAATTCTGAGGGGCTCAAAATGCCCCTCAGAATGAGCTACCACCTGTATTGCATTAGTGTACTCAACTATAGCAACTCTCTCCCACATATTCTGTTAGTGTGAAAACACCCTACTGGCCTCACTAAATAATCTTACAATAACAATCAAGTTTTTTCCAAAAAGGTCTCACATTCATGTAACTGCAGTACAGGCCTGTAAACAACCAAGTCTGGCCTATCTAAAGCATCCTCTAGAAACAATCCAGTTTCAAAAAACAGTTGACAATTCTGGTTACATACAGGCTAGAACTCGCTTAGTGTAGGTGGGGAGCAAGGATTTGACCATTGTACGCTAGAGCAGAATATATGTTTTCTAGCTTGATAAAATGGTCCATATGGAAAGGTAGCAAAATCTGAGGGGCTCAAAATGCCCCTCAGAATGAGCTACCAACTGTATTGTATTAGTGTACTCAAACTATAGCAACTCTCTCCCACATATTCTGCTAGTGTGAAAACACCCTACTGGCCTCATTAAATAATCTTGCAATAACAATCAAGTTTTTTTCCCCAAAAATATCTTCGTTTTTTATGTAACTGTGAGTAAACTACCAAGACTGGCCTATCTAAAGCATCCTCTAGAAACAAGCCAGTTTCAAAAAACAGTCAACAATTCTGTTTACATCCAGGCTAGAACCCGCTTAATTTCGGTGGGGAGCAAGGATTTGACCATGGTACGCTACAGTAGAACAGATGTTTACTGGCTTGATAAAACGGTCCATATGGAAAGGTAGCAAATTCTGAGGGGCTCAAAATGCCCCTCAGAATGAGCTACCACCTGTATTGCATTAGTGTACTCAAACTATAGCAACTCTCTCCCACATATTCTGTTAGTGTGAAAACACCCTACTGGCCTCACTAAATAATCTTACAATAACAATCAAGTTTTTTCCAAAAAGGTCTCACTTTCATGTAACTGCAGTACAGGCCTGTGAGTAAACAACCAAGACTGGCCTATCTAAAGCATCCTCTAGAAACAATCCAGTTTCTAAAAACAGTCGACAATTCTGTTTACATCCAGGCTAGAACTCGCTTAGTGTCGGTGGGGAGCAAGGATTTGACCATTGTACGCTAGAGTAGAATAGATGTTTTCTGGTTTGATAAAACGGTCCATATGGAAAGGTAGCAAATTCTGAGGGGCTCAAAATGCCCCTCAGAATGAGCTACCACCTGTATTACATTACAGTGTACTCAAACTATAGCAACTCTCTCGTACATATTCTGCTAGTGTGATAACACCCTACTGTCCTCACTAAACAATCTTCCAATAACAATCAAGTTTTTTCCAAAAAGATCTCACATTCATGTAATTGCAATACAGGCCTGTGAGTAAACAACCAAGACTGGCCTATCTAAAGCATCCTCTAGAAACAATCCAGTTTCAAAAAACAGTTGACAATTCTGGTTACATCCAGGCTAGAACCCGCTTAGTTTCGGTGGGGAGCAAGGATTTGACCATTGTACGCTAGAGTAGAACAGATGTTTTCTGGCTTGATAAAACAGTCCATATGGAAAGGTAGCAAATTCTGAGGGGCTCAAAATGCCCCTCAGAATGAGCTACCACCTGTATTGTATTAGTGTACTCAAACTATAGCAACTCTCTCCCACATATTCTGCTAGTGTGAAAACACCCTACTGGCCTCATTAAATAATCTTGCAATAACAATCAAGTTTTTTTCCCCAAAAATATCTTCGTTTTTTATGTAACTGTGAGTAAACTACCAAGACTGGCCTATCTAAAGCATCCTCTAGAAACAATCCAGTTTCAAAAAACAGTCAACAATTCTGTTTACATCCAGGCTAGAACCCACTTAATTTCGGTGGGGAGCAAGGATTTGACCATGGTACGCTACAGTAGAACAGATGTTTACTGGCTTGATAAAACGGTCCATATGGAAAGGTAGCAAATTCTGAGGGGCTCAAAATGCCCCTCAGAATGAGCTACCACCTGTATTGCATTAGTGTACTCAAACTATAGCAACTCTCTCCCACATATTCTGTTAGTGTGAAAACACCCTACTGGCCTCACTTAATAATCTTCCAATAACAATCAAGTTGTTTCCAAAAAGGTCTCACTTTCATGTAATTGCAATACATGCCTGTGAATGAGCTGCCAAGACTGGCCTATATAACGCATCCTCTAGAAACAATCCAGTGTTTCAAAAAACAGACCACAAATCTGGTTACATCCAGGGTAGAACCCGCTTAGATTGGGTGGGGAGCAAGGATTTGACCATTGTACGCTAGAGTAGAACAGATGTTTACTGGCTTGATAAAACGGTCCATATGGAAAGGTAGCAAATTCTGAGGGGCTCAAAATGCCCCTCAGAATGAGCTACCACCTGTATTGTATTAGTGTACTCAAACTATAGCAACTCTCTCCCACATATTCTGCTAGTGTGAAAACACCCTACTGGCCTCATTAAATAATCTTGCAATAACAATCAAGTTTTTTTCCCCAAAAATATCTTCGTTTTTTATGTAACTGTGAGTAAACAACCAATACTGGCCTATCTAAAGCATCCTCTAGAAACAATGCAGTTTCAAAAAACAGTCAACAATTCTGTTTACATCCAGGCTAGAACCCGCTTAATTTCGGTGGGGAGCAAGGATTTGACCATGGTACGCTACAGTAGAACAGATGTTTTCTGGCTTGATAAAACGGTCCATATGGAAAGGTAGCAAATTCTGAGGGGCTCAAAATGCCCCTCAGAATGAGCTACCACCTGTATTGTATTAGTGTACTCAAACTATAGCAACTCTCTCCCACATATTCTGCTAGTGTGAAAACACCCTACTGGCCTCATTAAATAATCTTGCAATAACAATCAAGTTTTTTTCCCCAAAAATATCTTCGTTTTTTATGTAACTGTGAGTAAACTACCAAGACTGGCCTATCTAAAGCATCCTCTAGAAACAATGCAGTTTCAAAAAACAGTCAACAATTCTGTTTACATCCAGGCTAGAACCTGCTTAATTTCGGTGGGGAGCAAGGATTTGACCATGGTACGCTACAGTAGAACAGATGTTTTCTGGCTTGATAAAACGGTCCATATGGAAAGGTAGCAAATTCTGAGGGGCTCAAAATGCCCCTCAGAATGAGCTACCACCTGTATTGTATTAGTGTACTCAAACTATAGCAACTCTCTCCCACATATTCTGTTAGTGTGAAAACACCCTACTGGCCTCACTTAATAATCTTCCAATAACAATCAAGTTGTTTCCAAAAAGGTCTCACTTTCATGTAATTGCAATACATGCCTGTGAATAAGCTGCCAAGACTGGCCTATCTAACGCATCCTCTAGAAACAATCCAGTGTTTCAAAAAACAGACCACAAATCTAGTTACATCCAGGGTAGAACCCGCTTAGATTCGGTGGGGAGCAAGGATTTGACCATTGTACGCTAGAGTAAAACAGATGTTTTCTGGCTTGATAAAACGGTCCATATGGAAAGGTAGCAAAATCTGAGGGGCTCAAAATGCCCCTCAGAATGAGCTACCACCTGTATTGCATTAGTGTACTCAAACTATAGCAACTCTCTCCCACATATTCTGCTAGTGTGATAACACCCTACTGGCCTCACTAAATAATCTTCCAATAACAATCAAGTTTTTTCAAAAAAGATCTCACATTCATGTAATTGCAATACAGGCCTGTGAATAAGCTGCCAAGACTGGCCTATCTAACGCATCCTCTAGAAACAATCCAGTGTTTCAAAAAACAGTCCACAATTCCAGTTACATCCAGGCTAGAACCCACTTAGTTTCAGTGGGGAGCAATAATTTGACCATGGTACGCTAGAGTAGAAAAGATGTTTTCTGGTTTGATAAAACGGTCCATATGGAAAGGTAGCAAATTCTGAGGGGCTCAAAATGCCCCTCAGAATGAGCTACCACCCGTATTACATTACAGTGTACTCAAACTATAGCAACTCTCTCGTACATATTCTGCTAGTGTGATAACACCCTACTGTCCTCACTAAACAATCTTTTAATAACAATCAAGTTTTTTCCAAAAAGATCTCACATTCATGTAATTGCAATACAGGCCTGTGAGTAAACAACCAAGACTGGCCTATCTAAAGCATCCTCTAGAAACAATCCAGTTTCAAAAAACAGTTGACAATACTGGTTACATCCAGGCTAGAACCCGCTTAGTTTCGGTGGGGAGCAAGGATTTGACCATTGTACGCTAGAGTAGAACAGATGCTTTCTGGCTTGATAAAACGGTCCATATGGAAAGGTAGCAAATTCTGAGGGGCTCAAAATGCCCCTCAGAATGAGCTACCACCTGTATTGTATTAGTGTACTCAAACTATAGCAACTCTCTCCCATATATTCTGTTAGTGTGAAAACACCCTACTGGCCTCACTAAATAATCTTACAATAACAATCAAGTTGTTTCCAAAAAGGTCTCACTTTCATGTAATTGCAATACATGCCTGTGAATAAGCTGCCAAGACTGGCCTATCTAACGCATCCTCTAGAAACAATCCAGTGTTTCAAAAAACAATCCACAAATCTAGTTACATCCAGGCTAGAACCCGCTTAGATTCGGTGGGGAGCAAGGATTTGACCATTGTACGCTAGAGTAGAACAGATGTTTAGTGGCTTGATAAAACGGTCCATATGGAAAGGTAGCAAAATCTGAGGGGCTCAAAATGCCCCTCAGAATGAGCTACCACCTGTATTGCATTAGTGTACTCAACTATAGCAACTCTCTCCCACATATTCTGTTAGTGTGAAAACACCCTACTGGCCTCACTAAATAATCTTACAATAACAATATAGTTTTTTCCAAAAAGGTCTCACTTTCATGTAACTGCAGTACAGGCCTGTGAGTACACAACCAAGTCTGGCCTATCTAAAGCATCCTCTAGAAACAATCCAGTTTCAAAAAACAGTTGACAATTCTGGTTACATACAGGCTAGAACTCGCTTAGTGTCGGTGGGGAGCAAGGATTTGACCATTGTACGCTAGAGTAGAACAGATGTTTTCTGGCTTGATAAAACGGTCCATATGGAAAGGTAGCAAAATCTGAGGGGCTCAAAATGCACCTCAGAATGAGCTACCACCTGTATTGTATTAGTGTACTCAAACTATAGCAACTATCTCCCACATATTCTGCTAGTGTGATAACACCCTACTGGCCTCACTAAATAATCTTCCAATAACAATCAAGTTTTTTCAAAAAAGATCTCACATTCATGTAATTGCAATACAGGCCTGTGAATAAGCTGCCAAGACTGGCCTATCTAACGCATCCTCTAGAAACAATCCAGTGTTTCAAAAAACAGTTCACAAATCTAGTTACATCCAGGCTAGAACCCGCTTAGATTCGGTGGGGAGCAAGGATTTGACCATTGTACGCTAGAGTAGAACAGATGTTTACTGGCTTGATAAAACGGTCCATATGAAAAGGTAGCAAATTCTGAGGGGCTCAAAATGCCCCTCAGAATGAGCTACCACCTGTATTGCATTAGTGTACTCAACTATAGCAACTCTCTCCCACATATTCTGTTAGTGTGAAAACAACCTACTGGCCTCACTAAATAATCTTACAATAACAATCAAGTTTTTTCCAAAAAGGTCTCACATTCATGTAACTGCAGTACAGGCCTGTAAACAACCAAGTCTGGCCTATCTAAAGCATCCTCTAGAAACAATCCAGTTTCAAAAAACAGTTGACAATTCTGGTTACATACAGGCTAGAACTCGCTTAGTGTAGGTGGGGAGCAAGGATTTGACCATTGTACGCTAGAGCAGAATATATGTTTTCTGGCTTGATAAAATGGTCCATATGGAAAGGTAGCAAAATCTGAGGGGCTCAAAATGCCCCTCAGAATGAGCTACCAACTGTATTGTATTAGTGTACTCAAACTATAGCAACTCTCTCCCACATATTCTGCTAGTGTGAAAACACCCTACTGGCCTCATTAAATAATCTTGCAATAACAATCAAGTTTTTTTCCCCAAAAATATCTTCGTTTTTTATGTAACTGTGAGTAAACTACCAAGACTGGCCTATCTAAAGCATCCTCTAGAAACAATCCAGTTTCAAAAAACAGTCAACAATTCTGTTTACATCCAGGCTAGAACCCGCTTAATTTCGGTGGGGAGCAAGGATTTGACCATGGTACGCTACAGTAGAACAGATGTTTACTGACTTGATAAAACGGTCCATATGGAAAGGTAGCAAATTCTGAGGGGCTCAAAATGCCCCTCAGAATGAGCTACCACCTGTATTGCATTAGTGTACTCAAACTATAGCAACTCTCTCCCACATATTCTGTTAGTGTGAAAACACCCTGCTGGCCTCACTAAATAATCTTACAATAACAATCAAGTTTTTTCCAAAAAGGTCTCACTTTCATGTAACTGCAGTACAGGCCTGTGAGTAAACAACCAAGACTGGCCTATCTAAAGCATCCTCTAGAAACAATCCAGTTTCTAAAAACAGTCGACAATTCTGTTTACATCCAGGCTAGAACCCGCTTAGTTTCGGTGGAGAGCAAGGATTTGACCATTGTACGCTAGAGTAGAGCAGATGTTTACTGGCTTGATAAAACGGTCCATATGGAAAGGTAGCAAATTCTGAGGGGCTCAAAGTGCCCCTCAGAATGAGCTACCACCTGTATTGCATTAGTGTTATCAAACTATAGCAACTCTCTCCCATATATTCTGTTAGTGTGAAAACACCCTACTGGCCTCACTAAATAATCTTACAATAACAATCAAGTTGTTTCCAAAAAGGTCTCACTTTCATGTAATTGCAATACATGCCTGTGAATAAGCTGCCAAGACTGGCCTATCTAACGCATCCTCTAGAATCAATCCAGTGTTTCAAAAAACAATCCACAAATCTAGTTACATCCAGGCTAGAACCCGCTTAGATTCGGTGGGGAGCAAGGATTTGACCATTGTACGCTAGAGTAGAACAGATGTTTACTGGCTTGATAAAACGGTCCATATGGAAAGGTAGCAAATTCTGAGGGGCTCAAAATGCCCCTCAGAATGAGCTACCACCTGTATTGCATTAGTGTACTCAAACTATAGCAACTCTCTCCCACATATTCTGTTAGTGTGAAAACACCCTACTGGCCTAACTAAATAATCTTACAATAACAATCAAGTTTTTTCCAAAAAGTTCTCACTTTCATGTAACTGCAGTACAGGCCTGTGAGTAAATAACCAAGACTGGCCTATCTAAAGCATCCTCTAGAAACAATCCAGTTTCAAAAAACAGTTGACAATTCTGGTTACATACAGGCTAGAACTCACTTAGTGTCGGTGGGGAGCAAGGATTTGACCATTGTACGCTAGAGTAGAATAAATGTTTTCTGGATTGATAAATCGGTCCATATGGAAAGGTAGCAAATTCTGAGGGGCTCAAAATGCCCCTCAGAATGAGCTACCACCTGTATTGTATTAGTGTACTCAAACTATAGCAACTCTCTCCCACATATTCTGCTAGTGTGAAAACACCCTACTGGCCTCATTAAATAATCTTGCTATAACAATAAAGTTTTTTTCCCAAAAATATCTTAGTTTTTTATGTAACTGTGAGTAAACTACCAAGACTGGCCTATCTAAAGCATCCTCTAGAAACAATCCAGTTTCAAAAAACAGTCAACAATTCTGTTTACATCCAGGCTAGAACCTGCTTAGTTTCGGTGGGGAGCAAGGATTTGACCATTGTACGCTAGAGTAGAGCAGATGTTTACTGGCTTGATAAAACGGTCCATATGGAAAGGTAGCAAATTCTGAGGGGCTCAAAGTGGCCCTCAGAATGAGCTACCACCTGTATTGCATTAGTGTTATCAAACTATAGCAACTCTCTCCCACATATTCTGTTAGTGTGAAAACACCCTACTGGCCTCACTTAATAATCTTCCAATAACAATCAAGTTGTTTCCAAAAAGGTCTCACTTTCATGTAATTGCAATACATGCCTGTGAATAAGCTGCCAAGACTGGCCTATATAACGCATCCTCTAGAAACAATCCAGTGTTTCAAAAAACAGACCACAAATCTAGTTACATCCAGGGTAGAACCCGCTTAGATTCGGTGGGGAGCAAGGATTTGACCATTGTACGCTAGAGTAGAACAGATGTTTACTGGCTTGATAAAACGGTCCATATGGAAAGGTAGCAAATTCTGAGGGGCTCAAAATGCCCCTCAGAATGAGCTACCACCTGTATTGTATTAGTGTACTCAAACTATAGCAACTCTCTCCCACATATTCTGCTAGTGTGAAAACACCCTACTGGCCTCATTAAATAATCTTGCAATAACAATCAAGTTTTTTTCCCCAAAAATATCTTCGTTTTTTATGTAACTGTGAGTAAACAACCAATACTGGCCTATCTAAAGCATCCTCTAGAAACAATGCAGTTTCAAAAAACAGTCAACAATTCTGTTTACATCCAGGCTAGAACCCGCTTAATTTCGGTGGGGAGTAAGGATTTGACCATGGTACGCTACAGTAGAACAGATGTTTTCTGGCTTGATAAAACGGTCCATATGGAAAGGTAGCAAATTCTGAGGGGCTCAAAATGCCCCTCAGAATGAGCTACCACCTGTATTGTATTAGTGTACTCAAACTATAGCAACTCTCTCCCACATATTCTGTTAGTGTGAAAACACCCTACTGGCCTCACTTAATAATCTTCCAATAACAATCAAGTTGTTTCCAAAAAGGTCTCACTTTCATGTAATTGCAATACATGCCTGTGAATAAGCTGCCAAGACTGGCCTATCTAACGCATCCTCTAGAAACAATCCAGTGTTTCAAAAAACAGACCACAAATCTAGTTACATCCAGGGTAGAACCCGCTTAGATTCGGTGGGGAGCAAGGATTTGACCATTGTACGCTAGAGTAGAACAGATGTTTACTGGCTTGATAAAACGGTCCATATGGAAAGGTAGCAAATTCTGAGGGGCTCAAAATGCTCCTCAGAATGAGCTACCACCTGTATTGTATTAGTGTACTCAAACTATAGCAACTCTCTCCCACATATTCTGTTAGTGTGAAAACACCCTACTGGCCTCACTAAATAATCTTACAATAACAATCAAGTTTTTTTCCCCAAAAATATCTTCGTTTTTTATGTAACTGTGAGTAAACAACCAATACTGGCCTATCTAAAGCATCCTCTAGAAACAATGCAGTTTCAAAAAACAGTCAACAATTCTGTTTACATCCAGGCTAGAACCCGCTTAATTTCGGTGGGGAGCAAGGATTTGACCATGGTACGCTACAGTAGAACAGATGTTTTCTGGCTTGATAAAACGGACCAAATGGAAAGTTAGCAAATTCTGAGGGGCTCAAAATGCCCCTCAGAATGAGCTACCACCTGTATTGTATTAGTGTACTCAAAATATAGCAACTCTCTCCCACATATTCTGCTAGTGTGAAAACACCCTACTGGCCTCATTAAATAATCTTGCAATAACAATCAAGTTTTTTTCCCCAAAAATATCTTCGTTTTTTATGTAACTGTGAGTAAACTACCAAGACTGGCCTATCTAAAGCATCCTCTAGAAACAATCCAGTTTCAAAAAACAGTCAACAATTCTGTTTACATCCAGGCTAGAACCCACTTAATTTCCGTGGGGAGCAAGGATTTGACCATGGTACGCTACAGTAGAACAGATGTTTACTGGCTTGATAAAAGGGTCCATATGGAAAGGTAGCAAATTCTGAGGGGCTCAAAATGCCCCTCAGAATGAGCTACCACCTGTATTGCATTAGTGTACTCAAACTATAGCAACTCTCTCCCACATATTCTGTTAGTGTGAAAACACCCTACTGGCCTCACTAAATAATCTTACAATAACAATCAAGTTTTTTCCAAAAAGGTCTCACTTTCATGTAACTGCAGTACAGGCCTGTGAGTAAACAACCAAGACTGGCCTATCTAAAGCATCCTCTAGAAACAATCCAGTTTCTAAAAACAGTCGACAATTCTGTTTACATCCAGGCTAGAACCCGCTTAGTTTCGGTGGAGAGCAAGGATTTGACCATTGTACGCTAGAGTAGAGCAGATGTTTACTGGCTTGATAAAACGGTCCATATGGAAAGGTAGCAAATTCTGAGGGGCTCAAAGTGGCCCTCAGAATGAGCTACCACCTATATTGCATTAGTGTTATCAAACTATAGCAACTTTCTCCCACATATTCTGTTAGTGTGAAAACACCCTACTGGCCTCACTTAATAATCTTCCAATAACAATCAAGTTGTTTCCAAAAAGGTCTCACTTTCATGTAATTGCAATACAGGCCTGTGAGTAAATAACCAAGATTGGCCTATCTAAAGCATCCTCTAAAAACAATCCAGTTTCAAAAAACAGTTGACAATTCTGGTTACATCCAGGCTAGAACCCGCTTAGTTTCGGTGGGGAGCAAGGATTTGACCATTGTACGCTAGAGTAGAACAGATGTTTTCTGGCTTGATAAAACGGTCCATATGGAAAGGTAGCAAATTCTGAGGGGCTCAAAATGCCCCTCAGAATGAGCTACCACCTGTATTGTATTAGTGTACTCAAACTATAGCAACTCTCTCCCACATATTCTGCTAGTGTGAAAACACCCTACTGGCCTCATTAAATAATCTTGCTATAACAATCAAGTTTTTTTCCCCAAAAATATCTTCGTTTTTTATGTAACTGTGAGTAAACTACCAAGACTGGCCTATCTAAAGCATCCACTAGAAACAATCCAGTTTCAAAAAAACAGTCGACAATTCTGTTTACATCCAGGCTAGAACCCGCTTAGTTTCGGTGGGGAGCAAGGATTTGACCATTGTACGCTAGAGTAGAACAGATGTTTACTGGCTTGATAAAACGGTCCATATGGAAAGGTAGCAAATTCTGAGGGGCTAAAAATGCCCCTCAGAATGAGCTACCACCTGTATTGTATTAGTGTACTCAAACTATAGCAACTCTCTCCCACATATTCTGCTAGTGTGATAACACCCTACTGGCCTCACTAAATAATCTTCCAATAACAATCAAGTTTTTTCCAAAAAAATCTCACATTCATGTAATTGCAATACAGGCCTGTGAATAAGCTGCCATGACTGGCCTATCTAACGCATCCTCTAGAAACAATCCAGTTTCAAAAAACAGTCGACAATTCTTTTTACATCCAGGCTAGAACCCGCTTAGTTTCAGTGGGGAGCAAGGATTTGACCATTGTACGCTAGAGTAGAACAGATGTTTAGTGGCTTGATAAAACGGTCCATATGGAAAGGTAGCAAAATCTGAGGGGCTCAAAATGCCCCTCAGAATGAGCTACCACCTGTATTGCATTAGTGTACTCAAACTATGGCAACTCTCGTCCACATATTCTGTTAGTGTGAAAACACACTACTGGCCTCACTAAACAATCTTCCAATAACAATCAAGTTTTTTCCAAAAAGATCTCACATTCATGTAATTGCAATACAGGCCTGTGAGTAAACAACCAAGACTGGCCTATCTAAAGCATCCTCTAGAAACAATCCAGTTTCAAAAATCAGTTGACAATTCTGGTTACATCCAGGCTAGAACCTGCTTAGTTTCGGTGGGGAGCAAGGATTTGACCATTGTACGCTAGAGCAGAACAGATGTTTTCTGGCTTGATAAAACGGTCCATATGGAAAGGTAGCAAATTCTGAGGGGCTCAAAATGCCCCTCAGAATGAGCTACCACCTGTATTGTATTAGTGTACTCAAACTATAGCAACTCTCTCCCACAGATTCTGCTAGTGTGAAAACACCCTACTGGCCTCATTAAATAATCTTGCAATAACAATCAAGTTTTTTTCCCCAAAAATATCTTCGTTTTGTATGTAACTGTGAGTAAACAACCAATACTGGCCTATCTAAAGCATCCTCTAGAAACAATGCAGTTTCTAAAAACAGTCAACAATTCTGTTTACATCCAGGCTAGAACCCGCTTAATTTCGGTGGGGAGCAAGGATTTGACCATGGTACGCTACAGTAGAACAGATGTTTACTGGCTTGATAAAACGGTCCATATGGAAAGGTAGCAAATTCTAAGGGGCTTAAAATGCCCCTCAGAATGAGCTACCACCTGTATTACATTACAGTGTACTCAAACTATAGCAACTCTCTCGTACATATTCTGCTAGTGTGATAACACCCTTCTGTCCTCACTAAACAATCTTCCAATAAAAATCAAGTTTTTTCCAAAAAGATCTCACATTCATGTAATTGCAATACAGGCCTGTGAGTAAACAACCAAGACTGGCCTATCTAAAGTATCCTCTAGAAACCATCCAGTTTCAAAAAACAGTTGACAATTCTGGTTACTTCCAGGCTAGAACCCGCTTAGTTTCGGTGGGGAGCAAGGATTTGACCTTTGTACGCTAGAGTAGAACAGATGTTTTCTGGCTTGATAAAACGGTCCATATGGAAAGGTAGCAAATTCTGAGGGGCTCAAAATGCCCCTCAGAATGAGCTACCACCTGTATTGTATTAGTGTACTCAAACTATAGCAACTCTCTCCCACATATTCTACTAGTGTGAAAACACCCTACTGGCCTCATTAAATAATCTTGCAATAACAATCAAGTTTTTTTCCCCAAAAATATCTTCGTTTTTTATGTAACTGTGAGTAAACTACCAAGACTGGCCTATCTAAAGCATCCACTAGAAACAATCCAGTTTCAAAAAACAGTCGACAATTCTGTTTACATCCAGGCTAGAACCCGCTTAGTTTCGGTGGGGAGCAAGGATTTGACCATTGTACGCTAGAGTAGAACAGATGTTTACTGGCTTGATAAAACGGTCCATATGGAAAGGTAGCAAATTCTGAGGGGCTCAAAATGCCCCTCAGAATGAGCTACCACCTGTATTGCATTAGTGTACTCAACTATAGCAACTCTCTCCCACATATTCTGTTAGTGTGAAAACACCCTACTGGCCTCACTAAATAATCTTGCAATAACAATCAAGTTTTTTTCCCAAAAATATCTTAGTTTTTTATGTAACTGTGAGTAAACTACCAAGACTGGCCTATCTAAAGCATGCTCTAGAAACAATCCAGTTTCAAAAAACAGTCGACAATTCTGTTTACATCCAGGCTAGAACCCGCTTAGTTTCAGTGGGGAGCAAGGATTTGACCATTGTACCCTAGAGTAGAACAGATGTTTAGTGGCTTGATAAAACGGTCCATATGGAAAGGTAGCAAAATCTGAGGGGCTCAAAATGCCCCTCAGAATGAGCTACCACCTGTATTGCATTAGTGTACTCAAACTATGGCAACTCTCGTCCACATATTCTGTTAGTGTGAAAACACACTACTGGCCTCACTAAACAATCTTCCAATAACAATCAAGTTTTTTCCAAAAAGATCTCACATTCATGTAATTGCAATACAGGCCTGTGAGTAAACAACCAAGACTGGCCTATCTAAAGCATCCTCTAGAAACAATCCAGTTTCAAAAATCAGTTGACAATTCTGGTTACATCCAGGCTAGAACCTGCTTAGATTCGGTGGGGAGCAAGGATTTGACCATTGTACGCTAGAGCAGAACAGATGTTTTCTGGCTTGATAAAACGGTCCATATGGAAAGGTAGCAAATTCTGAGGGGCTCAAAATGCCCCTCAGAATGAGCTACCACCTGTATTGTATTAGTGTACTCAAACTATAGCAACTCTCTCCCAAAGATTCTGCTAGTGTGAAAACACCCTACTGGCCTCATTAAATAATCTTGCAATAACAATCAAGTTTTTTTCCCAAAAAATATCTTCGTTTTTTATGTAACTGTGAGTAAACAACCAATACTGGCCTATCTAAAGCATCCTCTAGAAACAATGCAGTTTCAAAAAACAGTCAACAATTCTGTTTACATCCAGGCTAGAACCCGCTTAATTTCGGTGGGGAGCAAGGATTTGACCATTGTACGCTAGAGTAGAACAGATGTTTACTGGCTTGATAAAACGGTCCATATGGAAAGGTAGCAAATTCTAAGGGGCTTAAAATGCCCCTCAGAATGAGCTACCACCTGTATTACATTACAGTGTACTCAAACTATAGCAACTCTCTCGTACATATTCTGCTAGTGTGATAACACCCTTCTGTCCTCACTAAACAATCTTCCAATAACAATAAAGTTTTTTCCAAAAAAATCTCACATTCATGTAATTGCAATACAGGCCTGTGAATAAGCTGCCAAGACTGGCCTATCTAACGCATCCTCTAGAAACAATCCAGTGTTTCAAAAAACAGCCCACAATTCCAGTTACATGCAGGCTAGAACCCGCTTAGATTCGGTGGGGAGCAAGGATTTGACCATTGTACGCTAGAGTAGAACAGATGTTTACTGGCTTGATAAAACGGTCCATATGGAAAGGTAGCAAATTCTGAGGGGCTCAAAATGCCCCTCAGAATGAGCTACCACCTGTATTGCATTAGTGTACTCAACTATAGCAACTCTCTCCCACATATTCTGTTAGTGTGAAAACACCCCACTGGCCTCACTAAATAATCTTACAATAACAATCAAGTTTTTTCCAAAAAGGTCTCACTTTCATGTAACTGCAGTACAGGCCTGTGAGTAAACAACCAAGTCTGGCCTATCTAAAGCATCCTCTAGAAACAATCCAGTTTCAAAAAACAGTTGACAATTCTGGTTACATACAGTCTAGAACTCGCTTAGTGTCGGTGGGGAGCAAGGATTTGACCATTGTACGCTAGAGTAGAATAGATGTTTTCTGGCTTGATAAAATGGTCCATATGGAAAGGTAGCAAAATCTGAGGGGCTCAAAATGCCCCTCAGAATGAGCTACCACCTGTATTGTATTAGTGTACTCAAACTATAGCAACTCTCTCCCACATATTCTGCTAGTGTGATAACACCCTACTGGCCTCACTAAATAATCTTCCAATAACAATCAAGTTTTTTCCAAAAAAATCTCACATTCATGTAATTGCAATACAGGCCTGTGAATAAGCTGCAAAGACTGGCCTATCTAACGCATCCTCTAGAAACAATCCAGTGTTTCAAAAAACAGCCCACAATTCCAGTTACATGCAGGCTAGAACCCGCTTAGATTCGGTGGGGAGCAAGGATTTGACCATTGTACGCTAGAGTAAAACAGATGTTTTCTGGCTTGATAAAACGGTCCATATGGAAAGGTAGCAAAATCTGAGGGGCTCAAAATGCCCCTCAGAATGAGCTACCACCTGTATTGTATTAGTGTACTCAAACTATAGCAACTCTCTCCCACATATTCTGCTAGTGTGAAAACACCCTACTGGCCTCACTAAATAATCTTCCAATAACAATCAAGTTTTTTCAAAAAAGATCTCACATTCATGTAATTGCAATACAGGCCTGTGAATAAGCTGCCAAGACTGGCCTATCTAACGCATCCTCTAGAAACAATCCAGTGTTTCAAAAAACAGTCCACAATTCCAGTTACATCCAGGCTAGAACCCACTTAGTTTCAGTGGGGAGCAATAATTTGACCATGGTACGCTAGAGTAGAAAAGATGTTTTCTGGTTTGATAAAACGGTCCATATGGAAAGGTAGCAAATTCTGAGGGGCTCAAAATGCCCCTCAGAATGAGCTACCACCTGTATTACATTACAGTGTACTCAAACTATAGCAACTCTCTCGTACATATTCTGCTAGTGTGATAACACCCTACTGGCCTCATTAAATAATCTTGCAATAACAATCAAGTTTTTTTCCCCAAAAATATCTTCGTTTTTTATGTAACTGTGAAAAAATTACCAAGACTGGCCTATCTAAAGCATCGTCTAGAAACAATCCAGTTTCAAAAAACAGTCAACAAATCTGTTTACATCCAGGCTAGAACCCGCTTAATTTCGGTGGGGAGCAAGGATTTGACCATGGTACGCTACAGTACAACAGATGTTTACTGGCTTGATAAAACGGTCCATATGGAAAGGTAGCAAATTCTGAGGGGCTCAAAATGCCCCTCAGAATGAGCTACCACCTGTATTGTATTAGTGTACTCAAACTATAGCAACTCTCTCCCACATATTCTGCTAGTGTGAAAACACCCTACTGGCCTCATTAAATAATCTTGCTATAACAATCAAGTTTTTTTCCCCAAAAATATCTTCGTTTTTTATGTAACTGTGAGTAAACTACCAAGACTGGCCTATCTAAAGCATCCACTAGAAACAATCCAGTTTCAAAAAAACAGTCGACAATTCTGTTTACATCCAGGCTAGAACCCGCTTAGTTTCGGTGGGGAGCAAGGATTTGACCATTGTACGCTAGAGTAGAACAGATGTTTACTGGCTTGATAAAACGGTCCATATGGAAAGGTAGCAAATTCTGAGGGGCTCAAAATACCCCTCAGAATGAGCTACCACCTGTATTGTATTAGTGTACTCAAACTATAGCAACTCTCTCCCACATATTCTGCTAGTGTGATAACACCCTACTGTCCTCACTAAACAATCTTCCAATAACAATCAAGTTTTTTCCAAAAAGATCTCACATTCATGTAATTGCAATACAGGCCTGTGAGTAAACAACCAAGACTGGCCTATCTAAAGTATCCTCTAGAAACCATCCAGTTTCAAAAAACAGTTGACAATTCTGGTTACATCCAGGCTAGAACCCGCTTAGTTTCGGTGGGGAGCAAGGATTTGACCTTTGTACGCTAGAGTAGAACAGATGTTTTCTGGCTTGATAAAACGGTCCATATGGAAAGGTAGCAAATTCTGAGGGGCTCAAAATGCCCCTCAGAATGAGCTACCACCTGTATTGTATTAGTGTACTCAAACTATAGCAACTCTCTGCCACATATTCTGCTAGTGTGAAAACACCCTACTGGCCTCATTAAATAATCTTGCAATAACAATCAAGTTTTTTTCCCCAAAAATATCTTCGTTTTTTATGTAACTGTGAGTAAACTACCAAGACTGGCCTATCTAAAGCATCCACTAGAAACAATCCAGTTTCAAAAAACAGTCGACAATTCTGTTTACATCCAGGCTAGAACCCGCTTAGTTTCGGTGGGGAGCAAGGATTTGACCATTGTACGCTAGAGTAGAACAGACGTTTACTGGCTTGATAAAACGGTCCATATGGAAAGGTAGCAAATTCTGAGGGGCTCAAAATGCCCCTCAGAATGAGCTACCACCTGTTTTGTATTAGTGTACTCAAACTATAGCAACTCTCTCCCACATATTCTGCTAGTGTGATAACACCCTACTGGCCTCACTAAATAATCTTCCAATAACAATAAAGTTTTTTCCAAAAAAATCTCACATTCATGTAATTGCAATACAGGCCTGTGAATAAGCTGCCAAGACTGGCCTATCTAACGCATCCTCTAGAAACAATCCAGTGTTTCAAAAAACAGCCCACAATTCCAGTTACATGCAGGCTAGAACCCGCTTAGATTCGGTGGGGAGCAAGGATTTGACCATTGTACGCTAGAGTAGAACAGATGTTTACTGGCTTGATAAAACAGTCCATATGGAAAGGTAGCAAATTCTGAGGGGCTCAAAATGCCCCTCAGAATGAGCTACCACCTGTATTGCATTAGTGTACTCAACTATAGCAACTCTCTCCCACATATTCTGTTAGTGTGAAAACACCCCACTGGCCTCACTAAATAATCTTACAATAACAATCAAGTTTTTTCCAAAAAGGTCTCACTTTCATGTAACTGCAGTACAGGCCTGTGAGTAAACAACCAAGTCTGGCCTATCTAAAGCATCCTCTAGAAACAATCCAGTTTCAAAAAACAGTTGACAATTCTGGTTACATACAGGCTAGAACTCGCTTAGTGTCGGTGGGGAGCAAGGATTTGACCATTGTACGCTAGAGTAGAATAGATGTTTTCTGGCTTGATAAAATGGTCCATATGGAAAGGTAGCAAAATCTGAGGGGCTCAAAATGCCCCTCAGAATGAGCTACCACCTGTATTGTATTAGTGTACTCAAACTATAGCAACTCTCTCCCACATATTCTGCTAGTGTGATAACACCCTACTGGCCTCACTAAATAATCTTCCAATAACAATCAAGTTTTTTCCAAAAAAATCTCACATTCATGTAATTGCAATACAGGCCTGTGAATAAGCTGCAAAGACTGGCCTATCTAACGCATCCTCTAGAAACAATCCAGTGTTTCAAAAAACAGCCCACAATTCCAGTTACATGCAGGCTAGAACCCGCTTAGATTCGGTGGGGAGCAATGATTTGACCATTGTACGCTAGAGTAAAACAGATGTTTTCTGGCTTGATAAAACGGTCCATATGGAAAGGTAGCAAAATCTGAGGGGCTCAAAATGCCCCTCAGAATGAGCTACCACCTGTATTGTATTAGTGTACTCAAACTATAGCAACTCTCTCCCACATATTCTGCTAGTGTGATAACACCCTACTGGCCTCACTAAATAATCTTCCAATAACAATCAAGTTTTTTCAAAAAAGATCTCACATTCATGTAATTGCAATACAGGCCTGTGAATAAGCTGCCAAGACTGGCCTATCTAACGCATCCTCTAGAAACAATCCAGTGTTTCAAAAAACAGTCCACAATTCCAGTTACATCCAGGCTAGAACCCACTTAGTTTCAGTGGGGAGCAATAATTTGACCATGGTACGCTAGAGTAGAAAAGATGTTTTCTGGTTTGATAAAACGGTCCATATGGAAAGGTAGCAAATTCTGAGGGGCTCAAAATGCCCCTCAGAATGAGCTACCACCTGTATTACATTACAGTGTACTCAAACTATAGCAACTCTCTCGTACATATTCTGCTAGTGTGATAACACCCTACTGGCCTCATTAAATAATCTTGCAATAACAATCAAGTTTTTTTCCCCAAAAATATCTTCATTTTTTATGTAACTGTGAGTAAATTACCAAGACTGGCCTATCTAAAGCATCCTCTAGAAACAATCCAGTTTCAAAAAACAGTCAACAATTCTGTTTACATCCAGGCTAGAACCCGCTTAATTTCGGTGGGGAGCAAGGATTTGACCATGGTACGCTACAGTACAACAGATGTTTACTGGCTTGATAAAACGGTCCATATGGAAAGGTAGCAAATTCTGAGGGGCTCAAAATGCCCCTCAGAATGAGCTACCACCTGTATTGTATTAGTGTACTCAAACTATAGCAACTCTCTCCCACATATTCTGCTAGTGTGAAAACACCCTACTGGCCTCATTAAATAATCTTGCTATAACAATCAAGTTTTTTTCCCCAAAAATATCTTCGTTTTTTATGTAACTGTGAGTAAACTACCAAGACTGGCCTATCTAAAGCATCCACTAGAAACAATCCAGTTTCAAAAAAACAGTCGACAATTCTGTTTACATCCAGGCTAGAACCCGCTTAGTTTCGGTGGGGAGCAAGGATTTGACCATTGTACGCTAGAGTAGAGCAGATGTTTACTGGCTTGATAAAACGGTGCATATGGAAAGGTAGCAAATTCTGAGGGGCTCAAAGTGCCCCTCAGAATGAGCTACCACCTGTATTGCATTAGTGTACTCAAACTATAGCAACTCTCTCCCATATATTCTGTTAGTGTGAAAACACCCTACTGGCCTCACTAAATAATCTTACAATAACAATCAAGTTGTTTCCAAAAAGGTCTCACTTTCATGTAATTGCAATACATGCCTGTGAATAAGCTGCCAAGACTGGCCTATCTAACGCATCCTCTAGAAACAATCCAGTGTTTCAAAAAACAACCCACAAATCTAGTTACATCCAGGCTAGAACCCGCTTAGATTCGGTGGGGAGCAAGGATTTGACCATTGTACGCTAGAGTAGAACAGATGTTTACTGGCTTGATAAAACGGTCCATATAGAAAGGTAGCAAATTCTGAGGGGCTCAAAATGCCCCTCAGAATGAGCTACCACCTGTATTGCATTAGTGTACTCAAACTATAGCAACTCTCTCCCACATATTCTGCTAGTGTGACAACAACCTACTGGCCTCATTAAATAATCTTGCAATAACAATCAAGTTTTTTTCCCAAAAATATCTTAGTTTTTTATGTAACTGTGAGTAAACTACCAAGACTGGCCTATCTAAAGCATCCTCTAGAAACAATCCAGTTTCAAAAAACAGTTGACAATTCTGGTTACATACAGGCTAGAACTCACTTAGTGTCTGTGGGGAGCAAGGATTTGACCATTGTACGCTAGAGTAGAATAGATGTTTTTTGGCTTGATAAAATGATCCATATGGAAAGGTAGCAAAATCTGAGGGGCTCAAAATGCCCATCAGAATGAGCTACCACCTGTATTGTATTAGTGTACTCAAACTATAGCAACTCTCTCCCACATATTCTGCTAGTGTGATAACACCCTACTGGCCTCACTAAATAATCTCTCAATAACAATCAAGTTTTTTCCAAAAAAATCTCACATTCATGTAATTGCAATACAGGCCTGTGAATAAGCTGCCAAGACTGGCCTATCTAACGCATCCTCTAGAAACAATCCAGTGTTTCAAAAAACAGCCCACAATTCCAGTTACATGCAGGCTAGAACCCGCTTAGATTCGGTGGGGAGCAAGGATTTGACCATTGTACGCTAGAGTAAAACAGATGTTTTCTGGCTTGATAAAACGGTCCATATGGAAAGGTAGCAAAATCTGAGGGGCTCAAAATGCCCCTCAGAATGAGCTACCACCTGTATTGTATTAGTGTACTCAAACTATAGCAACTCTCTCCCACATATTCTGCTAGTGTGATAACACCCTACTGGCCTCACTAAATAATCTTCCAATAACAATCAAGTTTTTTCAAAAAAGATCTCACATTCATGTAATTGCAATACAGGCCTGTGAATAAGCTGCCAAGACTGGCCTATCTAACGCATCCTCTAGAAACAATCCAGTGTTTCAAAAAACAGTCCACAATTCCAGTTATATCCAGGCTAGAACCCACTTAGTTTCAGTGGGGAGCAATAATTTGAACATGGTACGCTAGAGTAGAAAAGATGTTTTCTGGCTTGATAAAACGGTCCATATGGAAAGGTAGCAAATTCTGAGGGGCTCAAAATGCCCCTCAGAATGAGCTACCACCTGTATTACATTACAGTGTACTCAAACTATAGCAACTCTCTCGTACATATTCTGCTAGTGTGATAACACCCTACTGTCCTCACTAAACAATCTTCCAATAACAATCAAGTTTTTTCCAAAAAGGTCTCACTTTCATGTAACTGCAGTACAGGCCTGTGAGTAAACAACCAAGTCTGGCCTATCTAAAGCATCCTCTAGAAACAATCCAGTTTCAAAAAAAAGTTGACAATTCTGGTTACATACAGGCTAGAACTCGCTTAGGGTCGGTGGGGAGCAAGGATTTGACCATTGTACGCTAGAGTAGAATAGATGTTTTCTGGCTTGATAAAATGGTCCATTTGGAAAGGTAGCAAAATCTGAGGGGCTCAAAATGCCCCTCAGAATGAGCTACCACTTGTATTGTATTAGTGTACTCAAACTATAGCAACTCTCTCCCACATATTCTGCTAGTGTGATAACACCCTACTGTCCTCACTAAACAATCTTCCAATAACAATCAAGTTTTTTACAAAAAGATCTCACATTCATGTAATTGCAATACAGGCCTGTGAGTAAACAACCAAGACTGCCCTATCTAAAGCATCCTCTAGAAACAATCCAGTTTCAAAAAACAGTTGACAATTCTGGTTACATCCAGGCTAGAACCCGCTTAGTTTCGGTGGGGAGCAAGGATTTGACCATTGTACGCTAGAGTAGAACAGATGTTTTTGGCTTGATAAAACGGTCCATATGGAAAGGTAGCAAATTCTGAGGGGCTCAAAATGCCCCTCAGAATGAGCTACCACCTGTATTGTATTAGTCTACTCAAACTATAGTAACTCTCTCCCACATATTCTGCTAGTGTGAAAACACCCTACTGGCCTCATTAAATAATCTTGCAATAACAATCAAGTTTTTTCCCCAAAAAATATCTTAGTTTTTTATGTAACTGTGAGTAAACTACCAAGACTGGCCTATCTAAAGCATCCTCTAGAAACAATCCAGTTTCAAAAAACAGTCGACAATTCTGTTTACATCCAGGGTAGAACCTGCTTAATTTCGGTGGGAAGCAAGGATTTGACCATTGTACGGTACAGTAGAACAGATGTTTACTGGCTTGATAAAACGGTCCATATGGAAAGGTAGCAAATTCTGAGGGGCTCAAAATGCCCCTCAGAATGAGCTACCACCTGTATTGTATTAGTGTACTCAAACTATAGCAACTCTCTCCCACATATTCTGCTATTGTGAAAACACCCTACTGGCTTCATTAAATAATCTTGCAATAACAATCGTTTTTTTCCCAAAAATATCTTAGTTTTTTTTTTTTTATGTAACTGTGAGTAAACTACCAAGACTGGCCTATCTAAAGCCTCCTCTAGAAACAATCCAGTTTCAAAAAACAGTTGACAGTTCTGTTTACAACCAGGCTAGAACCCGCTTAGTTTCGGTGGGGAGCAATGATTTGACCATTGTACGCTAGAGTAGAACAGATGTTTACTGGCTTGATAAAACGGTCCATATGGAAAGGTAGCAAAATCTGAGGGGCTCAAAATGCCCCTCAGAATGAGCTACCACCTGTATTGCATTAGTGTACTCAAACTATAGCATCTCTCTCCCACATATTCTGTTAGTGTGAAAACACCCTACTGGCCTCACTAAATAATCTTACAATAACAATCAAGTTTTTTCCAAAAAGGTCTCACTTTCATGTAACTGCAGTACAGGCCTGTGAATAAGCTGCCAAGACTGGCCTATCTAACGCATCCTCTAGAAACAATCCAGTGATTCAAAAAACAGTCCACAATTCCAGTTACATCCAGGCTAGAACCCACTTAGTTTCGGAGGGGAGCAATGATTTGACCATGGTACACTAGAGTAGAAAAGATGTTTTCTTGCTTGATAAAACGGTCCATATGGAAAGGTAGCAAATTCGGAGGGACTCAAAATGCCCCTCAGAATGAGCTACCACCTGTATTACATTACAGTGTACTCAAACTATAGCAACTCTCTCCCACTTATTCTGCTAGTGTGAAAACACCCTACTGGCCTCACTAAATAATCTTACAATAACAATCAAGTTTTTTCCAAAAATTTCTCACTTTCATGTAACTGCAGTACAGGCCTGTGAGTAAACAACCAAGACTGGCTTATCTAAAGCATCCTCTAAAAAACAATCCAGTTTCAAAAAACAGTTGACAATTCTGGTTACATCCAGGCTAGAACCCGCTTAGTTTCGGTGGGGAGCAAGGATTTGATCATTGTACGCTAGAGTAAAACAGATGTTTTCTGGCTTGATAAAACGGTAAATATGGAAAGGTAGCAAATTCTGAGGGGCTCAAAATGCCCCTCAGAATGAGCTACCACCTGTATTGTATTAGTGTACTCAAACTATAGCAACTCTCTCCCACATATTCTGCTAGTGTGATAACACCCTACTGGCCTCACTAAATAATCTTCCAATAACAATCAAGTTTTTTCCAAAAAGATCTCACATTCATGTAATTGCAATACAGGCCTGTGAGTAAACAACCATGACTGGCCTATCTAAAGCATCCTCTAGAAACAATCCAGTTTCAAAAAACAGTTGACAATTCTGGTTACATCCAGGCTAGAACCGGCTTAGTTTCGGTGGGAAGCAAGGATTTGACCATTGTATGCTAGAGTAGAACAGATGTTTTCTGGCTTGATAAAACGGTTCATATGGAAAGGTAGCAAATTCTGAGGGGCTCAAAATGCCCCTCAGAATGAGCTACCACCTGTATTGTATTACAGTATACTCAAACTATAGCAACTCTCTCCCACATATTCTGCTAGTGTGAAAACACCCTACGGGCCTCACTAAATAATCTTCCAATAACAATCAAGTTTTTTCCAAAAAGATCTCAGTTTCATGTCACTGTGAGTAAACTACCAAGACTGGACTGCCTATAGCATTCTCTAATAACAATCGAGTGTTTCAAAAAACAGTCTACAATTCAGGTTACATCCAGGCTAGAACTGGCTTAGTTTCAGTGGGGAAGCAGGATTTGACCATTGTACTCTAGATTAGAACAGATGTTTTCTGGCTTGATAAAATGGTCCATATGGAAAGATAGCAAATTCTGAGGGGCTAAAAATGCCCCTCAGAAGGAGCTACCACCTGTATTGCATTACAGTCTACTCAAACTATAGCAACTCTCTCCCACATATTCTGCTAGTGTGACAACACCCTACTGGCCTCACTAAATAATCTTCCAATAACAATATTTTTTTTCCAAAAAAGGTCTCACTTTCATGTAACTGCAACAGGCCTTTGAGTAAACTGCCAAGACTGGCCTACCTAAGGCCATGTCCACACTAATACGTTTTCATTTGAAAACGTATATTTTTCTCTCCATTTTGTCCTTCCGTCCACATTGAGACAGCGTTTTTAGTCAGTGAAAACGTATCATTTTGAAAACACTCTCCAAAGCGGATACATTTGAAAACGCTGTCTTTGAGTCGTAGTGTGGACTGTGAAAACGGAGGCTTTTTAATACGATGACGCATTTTTAGCCATGAGATGCAGTCATATGATCAATTCAGCCAAGATGGTGAACGACATTGTACAGCAGTTGTTTTGTATGCTTTCTTTTTTGACAGCGTTGTTAAATATTAATGTCAGTTTGTACATACTGTTAAAAAACGTCTCGGGTTATGTATATAACACTTGTTCCCTTGTTCCCTGCGTTTTCGAGTGACGACACTCTGGGGAACGCCCCCGCCGTGACGTCTCTGAAGTATGAATGAAATGTGCCACCAATCCGATTGTTGCTACGTCATGACGTAGTAGGTGACGGCATACGCGGAAACTATAAGAAGGCGCTGTCTCATACAACAGACAGCCTTTGCGATGAAGCGAGCGCTCTATGTGAAGGTGTGGCGACGAGACGCAGTGTCTCGTTCCCTCTCAGGGAACAAGGGTTATATACATAACCCGAGAAGTTCCCTTTATCGAGGGACTCTGGGGAACGAATTCCCACTAGGCCACACCGAAACACGCCCGTCCTGGTGTGAAGCTGATAACTCAGGCACACTCAGGACGCGAGCACCCTAGCACCCGGCCTAGCCAGGAGGTCCAGCTTATAGAACCTGATAAAGGTGTGAGGGTTAGCCCACCCCGCTGCTTCGCAAATCTCGATAAGCGAAGCTCCCGAAAGGAGGGCCACCGAGGAGGCCAAGCCCCTCGTAGAGTGAGCCCTCATGGCCATGGGTGAAGGCAGATTGCGCACCCGATAAACCGTGGCTATAGCCTGGACAATCCAGTTACTGATCGTCTGTTTCGCCGCAGGCAACCCTTTCTTGGGAAGGCCAAAACACACCAAAACCTGGTCCTACTTCCTCCAATGAGCTGACCTCTCAACATAAATTCTCAAAGCCCTAACAGGGCAGAGCAGGTGCAGCCTAGCTTCCTCTGCCGTCGCGTGAGGCGGATGATGAAGTGCCTAAAGAAACACTGACCTCATCCCCGTAGATGGAACCTTGGGCATGTAGCCCAGCCTGGGGTGTAAGATAGCTTTTACCCCACCTGGGGCAAACTCCAAGCAGGTTGGCGTAACCGCCAAGGCCTGGAGGTCCCCCACTCTCCTCAGAGAAGTGATGGCGAGGAGAAAAGCTACCTTGAGGGTCAGGTTTCTCACCTCAGCCGACTCCAGTGGCTCGAAGGGGGCCTCGACCAACCATTCAAGGACCACTGCCAGATCCCAGGCTGGGACTCTGGGATGAGCCGCAGGCTTCAACCTCTTAGCCTCACGGAGAAACCGTACAACCAAGTGGTGGCTACCCAGTGGACCTACATCTGAAGGCGAGTGGAAAGCCCCTATGGCAGCCACATACACCTTTAGCGTGGATGGGGTCAGACCGGCGGAGAAACGGTCTTGGAGGAACTCCAGCACTGAAGCCACAGCGTAGTTAACTTGGTCCACCTTCCGTTCTCTACACCAGCTGGAAAAGACATTCCACTTCAGGCTATACAGTTTCATCGTAGAGGGAGCCCTAGAGCCCTAGAATGGTCTCTACGACATCCTGTGGCAGGCCATCCCCTAGGTACTGTGCCCCCTCAAGGACCAGACCTAGAGGTCCCACAGCTTGGGCCTGGGGTGGAATATTATTCCCCCTGCCTGAGACAGCAGGTCCCTCCTCAGAGAGACCTGCCACGGGAGGCCGTCTAAGAGTGCCACGATGTCAGAGACGCAAACAGATCCACTTTCACCGGGCCAAATCTCTCGCACATGACCTCCACCACCTCGGGGTGGAGTCGCCACTCCCCGGGCCTCAGCACCTGCCTCGACAGGACATCGGCTCCCTGGTTCTGGTCCCCTGGGACATACATCGCTCTCAGAGACGACAGTTTCCCCTGGGACCACAGGAGGATCTCAGCCGCCTGAGCGTGCTGCTCCCCGAGACACTGCACACACAGCTGGTGTGTGTCCGAGCCCGTAATGAAACGTGAGCACGGGTGCACACACCTCCTAAACTGCTCACTTGCCATGCTTTCGCTTTGATATTGTCAGACAACAGTAAATATGACAAACAATATAACACAGAGCGCCTCGCTGAAGAGCAAAGACTGTCTGTTGTATGAGATGGCGCCTTCTTATAGCTTCCGCGTATGCCGTCACCTACTACGTCATGACGTAGCACCAATCGGATTGGTGGCAGATTTCATTCATATTTCAGAGACGTCATGCCGGGGGCGTTCCCCAGAGTGTTGTCACTCGACGATGCAGTGCGAGTTCCCTCGATAAAGGGAACTCAGTGCCTTTTCTCGACATAGCCGCAAAATTTAAAAGAGTAAATAAACAAGTATAGCGGAAATGACGCAAGTCGAAGCATCTTGGATTTGCTCATGTGCAGTACGGGGATGTAAGCGTTTTCAGACGTTTCATTGAAGATGAACGTTTTTTGGAAAACAATTGAAAATGATAGTGTGGATGCGGAGCGTTTTTAGACGAAAATGTATCCGGATTAGTGTAGACGTAGCCTAAAGCATTCTCTAATAACAATCCGGTGTACTCAAACTATAGCAACTCTCTCCCACATATTCTGCTAGTGTGAAAACACCCTACTGGCCTCATTAACATTAATACATGGCATTAGTGCATCTGTGCATTAGTTAAACATTCTTTAATGCATATTAGTGCACCCGTATTGTAAAGTGTTAGTGTTATTTTTGTGTGTTTTTTGCAATACAAGTATATTATTGAAATATATAAATTATTTTGGAGATATTTCTTATTTTTCTTACTTATTATTGAGGTTTCAATACTTCCCCATTCAATTAGAAAATAACTGTACTTGCATAACTAAAAATAGATGCCCAAACGTATTACCAAGATGGTCACCAGTTCAACTGATTTCCCTTGAAGGGACTTCTATTATCGGTTAGTATGTAATTATGTCTGAAGTGTTGACATTATGGACCATTAACACAAAATGCTCATGATAGAGCGTTATCGAAAAGATCGTGGAGCGAGAAAGAACACGGGCGCAAATGCTCTTTGCTCCTGTCAAACGCACACATACTTTTCTCCCAAACAGCTTGTTTGCTCTCTTCCATATAATTGTAGCCAGGCAGAGATTATTTGTTTCTTTATTTTGTCAAGAGTTTAATGTAAATGTCAATTTATTATAGTGTCGGATTCAGTAGTCAGGCAGCAGGGGGATACTGCTGGATGAGCAGGGTGTCATCTGATACTGTGTGATGACTCAGCCACACACAAACACACACTCACGTGTTTGTGCGAAGTTAATTCCAGTGTTTTATTTGGTCATGGTTTTATCTTTCAATTACTCTTCTCTAAACAATAAAACTGCAGGATGGCACAGTGTCCAGTCATAGGTCACCTGAGTCATACTGGGATTGTGTATCGACGCACACACCCACATCAGTGCACACACCATTTTCCATGAGTCAATGAGATTTATGCCCTGCTCGGCCCTAAGTAAGGCAACTGGATGCCCCATGGCCTTCTGGGTAAAATGAAAAGTCTCTGGGAGATAAATTATCACCGGCCTGGCTGATTTGGCCGTCGCGCTTGGCCACTCAGGCTAGCTGCTGTTTATAATTGATTAGCCTCCCACAATGTTTTCTCATTTAGCGACCTTTGTGAAACACGGTCACGGTTGTAAAGCCGAAGCCTCCCTCTCTTCCCCTCTGCAAACATGTCTGTAACCGGCAGCAAATGAAGCAAAAGAGTGACTGAACGAGAGGAGGATGACAAAAAGGACACCAGGGCAACTGATCTGAAGATCTAAATCACTTACAGCAGCACTTTATCCACTTTGTGGTGCAGTATCTGATGATGGATCAGCTTAAAATCCAGAAGAAAAGTCAAGCGTCAACAGGTGCTGTGCGATCGTATGAAGTCATGGGGATTCTCGAGATAAGTACATCTCCTGTAAGCCTGTTCACTACTTTTCAAATAGTTAAAAAAAATGGCAAAATGTTACATTTCCAGCTCAAAGACATGGTGCCGTCCTTGACACTCTAATTACCCGGCAGCCGGGTAGGACCTATATATCACCATGTTTACACTCACAGTATCGATCTTGATGTAATGGACCAGAGATTTCTGCCTGTCAAATCTTTCTCGCCCTGTCCTCCTCCTCCTCCCTAACTCTCATTTCTTGAGAGTAAAGAAGGCTAGATGTGGGAGGTCATCTACTCATCTCCCGAAAGACACTTTTTTTCAGCATTTTACTGTCTGTGTGTGAGTGTTTTTTTGAGTGTGTATGTGTGTGTGTGCATCCATCTTGTCCTTAGCTGAAAACTCAGTAATTAGATAGTGATGGGTCTCTAATGGATTTGACTTAGTGCATTAAGGTGCAGGCGCAGTCCCTGAGGAACATGCCCACAGCACAACAATCACATCAAAACAACAACAGTGACTAAAAGAAAGAAGAAAAAAAAGAAGTTGCCAAGGGCAACTGCTGATAATGAAATGATGAATTGTGACAAGGTGAAACCCAAATTAAAACTAAATGAAAACACAGAAATTTAATTTTCTAGGACGTTTTTAATTACAGGATGCGTCAAATATGCAGATGTTACATAAGATGATCTGTGGAAATGTTTGGACTCACTTGGACTTTTACATTTTGAAAGTGCAAGCACATATAGTTCTAAAGTTCTAAAATGCAAAACATGATACATGAATAATAAAATAACATATTGTTTATTATGTTGGTAACACCACTTACTTAAACCATTACAATTCACAACTGTGCTCAATTATTTGTGATGCTGTAATGAAAGTCAGTACTATTTTAGTTTAGTACTAGTTAGTACTATTAGTTCCAGAGGCTCAATTGTCAAAAAAAATAAGGTACAAGGGGTCCTGTCACTGGGGTGGAACCCTTAAGGGTAAATTTTTCAGCCCGATCTCACGAAAATGCATATAAATATTACGAGTGTGCAATCTCGTGGAATGCATATGGTACGCGGTTTTTCACGTGCATATGATACGAACTTTATGGCGTATTATATGTACGAACCCCACACCCCACCCCACCCTACCACCCTAATCCTACCCAAGAGTATGCCATAAAGTGGGTATCATATGCACTTGAAAAACTGCATAGCATTTGCATGCCAAAACTCATTTTGGCATATCCTGCAGAGGTTGGCTCCAACCCTACTAAGCCACCACAATATAAAACTCATGGCTCCCAGCATGCATTGCAGCATCATGTCACCATTGTTGAGATTCATATTCTGATTCTTGATATCTGTGTGATCTAACACAGTATCTAAACTTTTTTTTCCATTTAGAATGTATTTACAAAATCAAAATGTAGAATGTCTGATCTGCAGCAAGAATGTATTGTTGGTCAGTGATGAGTTTAGTCAAACATTTTTCTTCATGATGATTTTAGATTATTCTTCTTTTGATTTGAACAGATTATGTGTTTTGTTAACGCTGTAAACATAAAAATCCAAGTGTCAAACTGCCCACCTAAAGGAAACACTGATCACCATAATGGTGACCAAATATTTCCAATAAAACATCAACATCTAACATCTAAATCTCTGTTGATTGTCAATAAGAGCTAAAGAGTTTGGAGCCAAACTCTGCAGGAGAGCGACTCACTGGGACCGAACGTGCCTACCCCTGCTCAAAGTAAAGGAAAACAATGGTATAATTGTACACTAAGAACCAATAGTGTAAAGGTACAGTTATGTTTTGTTCCTCAAGGAACAAAATTGTACCTCTGCTGTACCTTTTTTTTCTGAGATTGTTTTATGCAAAGTACACACACAGCATCACATTGTCATTACCAACATTTCAATGTCATGTGTCTGTCAATTTCAATATTTATTTTTTGACTTTATTTTGACTTTTTGGTTGGCTTTTTCCTTGCCATGGTTGTCTTTCCTGTGATTCTATGAGAATGTAATAATGGTTGGTGACAGTCTCTGATTTAACAATGCAGTCCATCTACTAGTCTGTCTGATTGTGATAGTAGTGGGTGTTGTGCCGGCTGAGGTAGATTTAGGGTTCTTAGGCTTATATTTGAAATCACCAATGAAATCTGACAACAACTGTCTCATACATTTTCTTACTAAATGCTCAAATCATGAAAAAAAAAAAAAAGGCAGGACATTTTTTTTTCAGGCTGGAACAACCAAGGTTGTAGTATCAGAATTTGTACTATCATGGCCAAAATAATTATAAAATTATATTATTTTATAGTATTCTAAAGGGTGATAAAGTTGATTGGCACTGCATTATAAATATACATTTTCCTTATGAAAATACACAAGATGGCTTGAAGAACACAGATAACCCATATATTGACTAGAAATGTTATTTT
The DNA here is from genome assembly GCF_024679245.1 of Pseudorasbora parva. Lineage (NCBI taxonomy): Eukaryota > Metazoa > Chordata > Actinopteri > Cypriniformes > Gobionidae > Pseudorasbora > Pseudorasbora parva. The sequence goes on along the minus strand of NC_090186.1, from coordinate 11,311,880 downwards.
TGTTTAATCAGTCGAGATGTCCCTCTCTGCGTTTTATCCAGCTACAGCGATCACTGGATGTCTTTGCGTGCATCTCAATCAGCTACCTATAGCTTCCTAAGTCGTGAATCAGTATTTCATCTTAAAAAATGTATCTAAATTACAGCACATGCTTTCAATGCAAAATGCTGAACAGTTAGTTCATGCGTTCATAATCTCAAGGCTAGATTATTGTAATGCTCTACTGGGTGATTGCACTGCTCACTTAATAAACAAACTTCATCTGGTCCAAAACGCAGCAGCTCGAGTTCTTACTAGAACCAGGAAGTATGACCCTATTAGCCTGGTTCTGTCAACATTGCACTGACACCCTATTAAACATTGTCTTATTACTTACAAAGCACCCCAGTACTTGAGCTAGCTCTTAACACATTATACTCCATCACATCTAGTGCGGTCTCAAAACTCTGGCCAGTAATAATACCTAGAATATCAAAATCAACTGCAGTCGGTCGATAATTTTCCTATTTAGCACCTAAATTCTGGAATAGTCTTTCTAGCATTGTTTGGGAAGCTGAAAGACTGTCAGTTTAAATCTAGACTAAAAACACATCTCTTTACTATGGTATACACATAGAACATTATCCATTTCTATTATTCAAATCAGTTAAACAATTGTTAGGCTGCATTAACTAGGTCAGCTGGAACTGGAAAATATTTCCCATAACACCTGATGTACTTATAACATCATAAGAAGAATGTTAGTCTCTCTGTTTATCGGTTTACTGTAGGCAGCCGGTTCCTGGCCGCATCCAGACCAGATGGTGGACATGACCAACACATCCCTGAAATGTCTGCAGAAAGCGTGTCAACTAAACTCCCCACTGTAAATGCCGCATCGACACGACGTCCTCCTTCAACCCTCCAATCTTTCAAATAATCTTAAGAATATCTATTGATTTAATATGACTTCTGACCTGTAATGTTGCCAGAATCATGATCATACATTGTCTGTTTGTCGGCCAGAGGAAAACTGGCACCCTGACTGAGCCTGGTTTTTCCCAAGGTTTTTTCCTGGCCCTAAAGGAGTTTTGGTTCTTTGCCACAGTAGCCTTTGGCTTTTGGCTTGTTAGGGACACTTAAATTTAAACTATATTACCGATCTGCCGCATTGACACTATATAATAATTGAAATTAGCTGGATAACATCACTGTTATCTCCAGAGGGGCTGTACAGTCGAAACAAATTCTAGTGCTTTATTATCCTGTTAACGCTGTGAAGCTGCTTTGAAACAATCTGCATTGTAAAAAGCGCTATATAAATAAAGGTGACTTGACTTGATCATGTATATGTGGCTGACACCCTGATCAGTGCCCTTGATACTGAACTAGGGAGCTAATTGTCCATATTAGGGATTTCCTGCAACTTTAATCATGGGTTTCACTTGTGGATTTTCTGCTTGAGTGTGCTTCCTGTTGTTGAGTATGAATGAAACCAATTACATGTGACATTTTAGCACGCCATAATGCTCACATTGTCCTTTTTTGGGTAAAAACAAAAAATGGTGCTCTCTAAAGATATTTAAAGTAAACATATGATAAGTCCATTTCAGGACTTAAAAAATAAATTAGCTCTCTGTATGTCCTTGGTCCATCCTCCGGAAAAAGGTGCGTCCTTGCACTGTAAATATTACAACTGAGAATGGAGGGTGGGGAGCTGAAGAGGGGTGAGAAAAAAAGCAAAGCTGCATCCGAAAACCTCGGCAGCTGACTCGTAATATTATAACTTATAAGTAACTTATAAGGCAGCGTTTTGGGCACGAATGCACCTCACAAAAATAATTTCAGAAATACTTCTAAGGCAGAATAACAGTTCAATGATATATAGCCAAATAGAGAGAGCTTCGGGGAGAACTAAACACATATTTAATTACTACATTAGTAATTTCTCGCTAGAAATTACATTAGAAATGGAAAATATTGGTACAAAACATACATTTACACACAAACTGACCCTCAAAGGGAACTTTCAGCCACCATCTTTTTCCCCCCGCTCAACTGTCACTGAATGGAAAGAACAGGATTATGGGATATCAAAAGCAGCGAAGGATACATCTATGCTGCCTTAACAAAAATCTATTAGATGAAAGTCTCTCAGAAGACAGGCAGCAAACATTAGATTTGGACGTTACTTGATGCCATCCAACCTTGAAATGTGTCCTCCGAAGGCAGCATTTTCCAGGTTTCAGACGCAGGCCAAGTCTAACAAATAATTTGATTGGGAAGTGGAGGTTGGGAGGAGCCAAGGGGGAGCAATAGAGAGTCCCAGATAGAGGTCCAGAAACCAACCAGGTTGAAGCCCCAGGACGAAGTCGAGGGAGGAGCCATTTTGGGGATTTGGCAGACGATATCCTGGGGACTACAGATGGAGAAGCCACTGGAGATGGAGACCAATGTGGAGCTGACGAGCCCACACAACGTCGATGACACCGAGGTGGAGAAACAGAAACCAAAAATAGAAAGAACACATGACTTAAATACACAGGGACAAATGAGTTAACTAATTGAGCAACAGGTGGTAGTAATCAAACAGGCACATAGGTGAAAACAAAGTAAAAGGAACAATGAAAACTAATCTAAACAGAAAATTGGCCAAATTATGGTGTTTAACAAGTCATTTTAAAGGGGTCATTTAATGGTACATGCACTTTTACAAGCTGATTGTATGGAAATGTGTGTTGGTAGTGACTGTAACCAACCATCCTATAATGATAAAAATTCAATAAGTGTTTTTTTTTCTTTTTTTTATCTCCTTTGGATGCCCCTCCCATGACTGTTGATTGACAAGCAGCGTTTCATCTCAAACCCGCCCTGAGCGAGCTCAAGCTGTCGTCGTCATAGTCCGTCATTGTATAAGTAGAGACGCTGGAGCAGAATAGCATCTAAGCGTTTGTGGTGTTCTGTTCTTGGGTGTAATAATGAATATTATAAATAATGGTTTATTATTTAACAGTGTCTGTTACTGTAAAAATAAATCGTGTTGTTACAGTTATTACAATGCATAAATAATGTTACGCATCACTGACAAACCGACATTAACAGAAAAAAAAAGTTTTATTGGCATTAGGTGTAACATCAATCTGTCAATGAACAAATGTACACATCAGTAAACATAGCATTCGCGCTAACATTACCCTGCCAGTAAATAAAGATAGATCAAAGTGACATTACGTTAATCAACTATTCAGAAACGTCCTGTTTAGCCTTAAATGTCGAATTTCATTGGAGCTGTCGTCTTGTCCCCTACTTCGGTTCAAATTGATAGAGTTGCACGGATCTTTTTTACCATCTATGATCTGTCCTCAGAGACTCGGTTCGCCTCTACTGTTGTCAATGGCAACACTCCTGGCCCCACAGAACAGAGGGGCGGGGTCATTTGTCATTTAAAGCCGGGCATGGTGAAAACAGAGCTGTTTTTGACCAGGTAAAATGAGTGTTTTCTTGCAATACTAATTAATTTAAAGTATATTACAAAGTTTTCATTTAGACACTAAAGAATCATATTAACTTGTGTAAAAATTTCCATCTTTAATGGAATCCAAAAAACTTTCACACTGGTAAGCTAACTTTCTCTGTGTGCAGGTAGAGTGTCTCAAAGTCAGAAGTTCAGGAGGCAGGGACCAGTGAACCAGTACTTTAATATAAATAAACCAATAACAAAACGAAAGTAAAATGACAGCCCCTCATGGACGATTGCCGCTTAAAACATAAAACCTTTTGTTCATCTGAATCTCCTTCTGTGAGACTCGAAGCAGAGAGAGTGGAACTAACCCTTTAAAGGGATAGTTCACACAAAAATAAAAATGTGATGTTTATCTGCTTACCCCCAGTGCATCCAACATGTAGGTGTGTTTTTTTCTTCAGTAGAACACAAATCAAGATTTTTTAACTCCAACCGTTGCTGTGTGCCAGTCATATAATGCATGTGAATGGGTAACAGTTCTATGAGAGTAAAAACAACATGCTTAGAAAACATACACAAAGAGCCCTGTGGCTCATGACGACCCACTTATATCTTACGTCACAAAATGATCAGTTTGTGTTAGAAATCGAACCGTATTTATATATATTTTTTACCTCAAATAAAATGCTAAATCCAGTAGCCTGGAACACGCTTCACTATTAAAAATCTTCATTTGTGTCCTACTGAAGAAACAAACACACCAACATGTTGGATGCACTGGGGGGAAAGCAGATAAATATCAAATTTAGATTTTTTGGTGAACTATCCTTTTAAGGTGGCTAAACGTAAACAAATGATTGGTTGGTTTTGTGTACCAAGAGAATCCTATTGGTGCTCTTGATTGGTAACAAACACTTTGGCTAACTGAGGTCTGATTAATTTACTGCTTCGTGTCTGCATGAAAAGCATGAGTAATGTCACTATAGGTCATGACAGTCAGTCCAATTAACTTTTGTTGGTGCCTTGGCGTCCCATTGCTTTTTGTTGTGTATACATGTTCCCACAATGCTATTTGTGTGTACGAGAAAATGATCAAGTTAAATAAGGAAATCCTGGAACAATGACATTTACTTTTGACATTTCTTTTCATTATATCTGTGTAAATCTCCCTCCCTCTCGGTTGGAGAGGGAACAGTGATGTGTTTTCAGTGCTGATAAAACTGTGACCTCACAGATAAAATCACAGCTGAGATCAGACATATTCTGTTTCCGTTCATCTCCACTGTCACTGTCTCAGTTAAACTGTCTTTTTCTCTCATTACTGTGGCTTAATCTCTGTCATGTACCACAGTACAACAACAACAAAAAAATGAACAAAGGATTAGATTAGTTCGTCTCAAAACCCTGAGTCCAATCAAAGTCTTTTTAGGGCAAGTCAGTTCACTCTGTGGCCATCTTGGAAACACCCGGGGCAGCTGTTTTCTATGGAGACACAGCTCCTATCTGAATGAGGAAAGACATTTCCAAAACTCTTTCTTAGTCAGTATTACATTTCAGCAACATTTTAAAACAGAGCAATCAATTATAACAACAATTGTATCATAATTTTGTTTTCTTTATTTCAAATCACATCAAAAATCAACATTTTTTTTCCTTTTCAGGAAGAAAAATGTGCTTCATGTGGTAACATTTGAATGAACTGCTTTTATTGAAGTCAGAATATGTGTTAATGTTTTATTTTATTTATTTTTTGACAAAATAAACTTGACAAATTAGGTAACATCAACAAAAGTCATATTTATGGGTTAAATTAAGTAAAAATGAATATGTAAATGTAAATATAAAATGTGACAAGTTCTGTTTATAATAATAATAATAATTTGTTACATTTATATAGCGCTTTTCTAGGCACTCAAAGCGCTTTACATAGAAGGGGGAATCTCCTAGCCTGACAAGCCAGACCCTCATCAAGATGTTTGGTCTGGAAACTCAACAGGGCTCAATCCGAGGGGCGGGATAAACGGTTGTCTTTCAAACTCCCTCTGCACGCGATAGGATAGCACTACCACCAACCAGAGCAATGAAGGTGAAGCAGAGCTCGATGATAGATTAAACGTTCGCCGTATCCGGTCGGCAAAACTCTGAACACATCTTCCCTTTTTAAGAATGACTTCAGTGCCGTTCTTTGTTCTTTTCTCAGAGAAAAGCTTAACTCCAAGTCTTCCAGAGTCGCGGTCAAAGCTGATTCGAAAGACCAGAAGCTGATCCGTTTCTGTGTTTACTAGAAGCACGCAAACGCAACTCTGCCGTCGTCATTATGACCCCGCCCACCGACTCTATACACGATGTGATTGGCCCGGCAAGAGTTAGGCGAATACAGCTCAGACGTGTATTGAGAGTTGCTAGACGACACTCGCGGGCAGATTAGATTTGCTGCCACTAGGGTGCGTCAAGATTTCTAGGCTAGGAATCTCCTCAACCACCACTAATGTGCAGCACCCACCTGGATGATGGGACTGCAGCCATATTGCACCAGAACGCTCACCACACACCAGCTTATGGTGGAGAGGAGACCGAGTTTAAAATGTAATGGCAAAGCTGAATTTTCATCATCATTATGCCAGTCTTCAGTGTCACATGATCCTTCAGAAATCTCTTTAAAATGCTGATTTGCTGCTTGATAAACATTTTTCAATTATTATCAATGTTAAAAACAGTTGTTGTACTGCTTACATTTTTTTTCCAGAAATCTTTATACTGTTTTTTTTTTTTTTTTTTCAGGATTCTTTGATGAATAGAAAGTTTAATAGAGCATTTATTTGAAATATAATTTTTTTATATAACATTATAAAAATATTTGCTGTAACTTTTGATACATTTTATTGCATCCTTGGTGAATAAAATTATTAATTTCTTTAAAAAGTGACCTCAACACTCAACAATAGTTTCAAAATAAATTGATTTTATTCAAGTAAAAACGACTATTTAATATAATATGACATGGCTAGTTACATTAGGGATGGTATGAACATTTCATATCACGATTATAGTGACCAAAATTATCACGATTATCAATATTATCACGGGTTTGTTAAAATGAGATTGAAAGTGTTTGAAAAGAACCGATGCAAACACTGAAAACATTTTAACAAGTTTCATATTTGAAAATCAACAAACGACACATAAAAAAGCAAGATTCTATTCTGGCATTTCCTTCCTTATAATGACCGTCATCAGTAGCAATGCATTAAAACACAGCGCACATCCATGTATCACAATGGACGTCTCTCGTTTCATTCAAATGCAACTTGTCTTCTTGTGTCTCCGTTTTTGAGTGTATTGAAAATAAATCAGAGGACTTTACTATTAATACTACTATAATATTGTTGTGATCGTATTGTCTGGAAGATTGTTTTGATGCTGTACAAAATGGATTTATAAACAGGTAAGATTTACAACATTAATCTCAATACATATGTCTCCTTAATTATTTATGTGGTTAAAAAATAATAATATTCTGTGTAAAGAGTCTACAATGAATATACATTATTATCCCTTAAAGTTGCACTATGTAGTATTTTTGCAGTAAAATATCCAAAAACCACTAGGCCAGTGTTATATATTTTGTTCAGTAGAGTTCTTACAATGTCCCAAATGTTTTCAACTATTTGTAAATTGTGAGAAAATTGCTATTAACCAAGGAGCCGGGACGTCTGAGGAAGTCATTGCGCCATATCTGCGCTTCCCTCGGTTTTATTCTGCAGAAATGCTTTACTCTTTGCAGTGTGCAACAAGTGTCACAGCAGCCGCTGAGCAAACACACAGAGTAACGTCATAACATCATTTTAAGTGGTTGACCTCGTATCTCACAGATAGACAGCTGTTTGTAAGAATAGGTAAAGATCGATCAAGTACCGTTACTATCACTCATGGTGTACCTCAAGGTTCTGTACTTGGTCCGCTCTTATTTCTCATTTATGTACTGCCACTAGGTCAGATAATCAGACGACATGGTCTTTGCTTTCACAGTTATGCTGATGATATTCAGATTTATTTCACAGTTAAACCCAATTCAACTCATCCTTCCACTTCTGTTAACTCATGCCTTCAGGAACTTAAAACCTGGATGACTGATAACTTCCTACAATTAAATACCGATAAAACGGAAATCTTGTTGATTGGCCCTAAATCTCAAAATTTGCTACATGACATTTTCATTAATATTGATGGAGTACGGATTAACCCTTCAAAAATTGTGCGTAATCTGGGGGTATTGCTTGACTCTTCATTATCTTTTGACTCACATATTGGTCAGACAGTTAAGACATGCTTTTTCCACTTGCGAAATATTGTACGTATCCGCCGATCCCTCAACTTTAATGATGCTGAAACCGTTATTCACGCATTCATAACCTCACGACTTGACTACTGCAAGGCTCTATACAGCGGCTTACCAGCAAAGGCTATGCATCGCCTCCAAATGGTACAAAACTCTGCTGCCCGAGCACTAACTTTTAATAAAAAATCTGTCCACATCACTCCCATCCTCAACCAACTTCACTGGCTTCCTTTGGCCAGCCGCATCCAGTTTAAACTGTTAGTTTTAGTCTACAAAGCCATTCATGGCCCTGCACCACTATACCTTGCTGAGTTAGTTCACAGATATGTTCCTACACGGACCCTCAGATCCAGCAATGATAATCTGCTTGTTGTACCAAAGTTTAAACGCACTACTATGGGAGGTAGGGATTTTAGTGTTGCTGGCCCTACATTATGGAACAAGCTGCCCTTGACTATCCGTAACGCGCCGACTCTACAGTTGTTTAAATCCGAACTTAAAACTCACCTGTTTTCTTTGGGCAGTAAATAATTATCTCTCGCACCACATCAACCATCAAAGTGATCATACAACTTTTCATGTTACATGACTAGTTGCTGTTAATTGTTCGGTTTGATAATGTAACTTCTTTGTTGTTGTTGTCTATCTGGAGTTGATTGTTGTACACCTGCTTGTTTATTTGTTATCATGAACAGGCCGATTGTTTTGTACTACATTGTAAAGCGACCTTGGGTTCCTGAAAGGCGCTATAAAAAATAAACATATATTTTATTATTATAAATATTATTATTATTATTAAACACACTTAAATGTATTAAGCAACCTGTGTTACCTCATACTCATGACCAAAAAAGCGGAAAGGGCACTGACGACTGTGTCCCGTCATAATAAAAGTCCCGCTGCTCGCGAGCCATTTGTTTGCGTAAAAATCGCTCCAGCGGCCTAGCTCAGCTCCCTCAACACTCAGGGCTGTTTTGCTTCATACTACAGTAATGTTAAAAATCACACCCATGAACATGATTTCTGTCCGAGTACTATTCCGATTCTTTTCCACCGGCTGTGAGGTGAAGACCACATATCCCAAGATTCTGCACTCAAACCTGGCATCATCAAACTACGCCTTTGTTTTGAATAGGCGCCCTCTAGAGGACGGAAAAAATTGCATAGTGTAGCTTTAAATGTCAACCTTACTAGTCTTGTCTGAATTTGTTTGTTCATCTTTGGCTCAAAGCCAGTAGCTGCAAACTTTTGCGGAAGTGTCACGTTCATTTCAAGTGAGTGAGATAAAAATGTTAAACTCAAAACAACATTTTGCGTCCAATTATTTCCCAGACATAGTTTTTGTGTTGAGGTCAAAGTTAACTTGCCTTCTGTGCACAGTGGGGGGATGGTGACGAAGATGACTCTGCAGATGTGAAGGGGTTCACCATGTTCAGCAGATAGGGTGATTTGGTACTTTTAGAAGACTGAAAAATCTCCCGAGCACTGTCACTTCCTTCTGCCCTTTCGCCATTTGCTCCAGACTTTGGCTGGCTGGACAGAATTTGCCACAAGTTTTTTCAGTACATGTTATCATGGTTTATCACAAAACTGGTAATCGTCCCAAATCACCCTAATAATAATTGTTTTCCTCTAATAATGTAATTTGCTGTAAACCTTTATTGTGGGGTTTTCAGGGCTGCCATGACTGATATCTGGAGTTTGAAAAGTCTCCACCAACTATTAATCCTTCATATTCTCAACTCATATTCTCACTTGGGTCAGATGGCCTAAGTGCTTTTTCAGATGTTCACTGGGGTCTGAACAGAGCTGTGAAAATCAAGGGATCTCACTAACACACACACACACACACACACACACACTCTCTCTCTCTCTCTCACACACACACACACACACACACACACACACACACACACACACACACACACACACACACACACACACACACACACACACACACACTTGAACATCTTGAACTGGAACAAGCTGAAAGGAATTCTTACATAAAAGCTGACATGGTGTCTCTCAAGCAAACCTTTCTGAGAAACCGAGAGGACAGGAGAAAGAAAAAGAGAGAAAGACAAAGAAAACCGCAGACAGAAAAGTCGAGAGAAATGCGGTCGTTTTTGACTGGGTTAAACCAGTGATGTAATGGCCGTGCGGCGGCCCTGTGGGGTCAGCAAAGAGCATCCATTATGATTCCGTGGCAATAATGTGATAATCTGAAGCCTAATGAGAAACCGCCTCAGGGATGTTGTTTGAGAACAAGGGGTTGGGATGTCACCTTCAGTCTTTAGCCCTCTTCGCTTTACCCTTTCAATCTCTGCCGTCCTGTCTCTCTCTTTGTCTGTCTTTGAACTATGAGGTCAGTGCATTAGCCTTGCTGCAGGAGCTACTGGGGGAGTGAAGTGTGCAGTCCGTCTCTTTAGCCAGAGCGGATGACCCTGTACGTGCGCACACAGACACACACACACCTGCGGCCCAGACATAAAACAACATTATGAAGAACAAACGCGCTCATTTTTTTCTTTTCTTCTCTGCTTCTTTGAACTTAAAGGACAAACACTACAAGGCCAAAATAATGTGGCCCATTCTAATTGGTGTATTTTGCTATTTTAGCTGCACACATTACTAACAGGTGCATACAATCAAGCATACTCTGCCTGTCTGTTTGTTGTTCGGTCTATCGTTCTTTATGTATCATTCTATTATCTCTCATCAATCTAAAGTTTTTTAACCTTTTAAAGACACAATGGATTAAAAAAGTCCAAAGACCACTAGAATACTGTTATATATTTTGTTGACTTGTTCAATTTGAACCCAGGACGTGTGTCGCCTGTCAATGACATCATACACACGTTAACAGTGATAGAAACCACAAAATGTGTTTTATTAGACAGGTGAGCAACTGCTTGGATACATTCAGCGACAAAAAACTAATCATATAGCCCAACACAATTAGTCTTATTTAAATCTTGTGTTTTTTATTTACCACGAGTACAATGTTTTACCATACCTAATATCAATCTAACTTAACTGCTGTGTGGAGTGTAGCATAGTAGCCGTCATGAATTATAAATGTATCTAATATGATAAAACAGTGCTGCATTACCCCACATACACATGACCAATAGAAGTGGAATCGGTCATCTGTGCTCAAAAAAAAAAAAAAAAAATTCTAGCTGGTTGCTCAGTTTATTTAAATAAAATAAACTGAAACAACACAAATATTTAGGTTTTTTTTAACTTAATTGCCATTTTACTCAATTTTATTACGTTAAATGAAATAAAATTGGTAAAATGTTAAAGGGATAGTTCACTCAAAAAAATGAAAATGTGATGTTTATCTGCTTACCCCAGGGCATCCAAGGTTCAAGATTCATCGTATTGATTCATTATTTGGATCACGTGTCAAACTGAAAAACTGCTGAAATCACATGACATTGGCCATCCGAATCATGAATCAATCCAATGAATCATAACTGTTTGAATCTTTATTTGAGGGTTGAAAACAAACATGGAAAAGAAGACAATGCTGAACAAAGTCGTAGTTTTTCCTATTTTTGGACCAAAATGTATTTTCAATGCTTCAAGAGATTCTAATTAACTAACTGATGTCACATATGGACTACTTTGATTATGTTTTTATTCCCTTTCTGGACATGGACAGTATAGTGTGAATACACTTATACGCTGTCGGACTAAATATAAAATATCTTAGACTGTGTTCCGAAGATGAACACATGAGGTCTCATTCGACCAATCCACACAGGCACTGTATATAATCGCGCCAGGTTGACCTGAACAAACATAAGTAATAGCGGATGGGAACACTGAGATTCGAGATTCGTCTGCATACGAGGTAATACGAGGTTGGTTCGATAAATGTCTTAGCAACAGGGTTTTTGTGCATGTTGTCTAAGCATGTTTTTTTTTTACTCTCATAGAATTGTTACCCATTCACATGCATTATGACTGAAAGACTGCGACAGTTTGTACTGAAAAAAACAAATAAACACACATCTAGGATACATTTTACTGTGAAAGCTGACGTAATGACGCAATTGGTCACGCGACATACAACAGCCAATGCTGTCAAAGCTGACGTGAGGGTTCTTCCGGTGGCAATATTTGAAATGTATTAATATTGGGTGTATGGACTCGACATACTGATCGCTTTTGGGGATTTTCTTCACAGAAATCAATCGTTTGGCCTCGGAACACTTGGAATATTTGTAGTTTCTGAATAAATTGTGCATGCAGTATCTGTGTATCTGCCTGTTATATCCTGTTTTTTAAAATACACAAATGGGTAGGTTTAGGGAAGGGATTGAGTTACCTGTTCAAAATGTGTCTGAATGAAAATAAAATAAATGTAAGTAAAATTATGCTTACTGAATCAAACTGAAGAATGTAAGGTGTTGGAACAGGGAATCCGTGTGTAAACCACGGATGCTGTCTGTCATTGACTTACATAGGCATCACTTCTGTGGACCCATCACGGAATTTTTGGCGATTCCGTGAAACTACCACGGATTTTTGAGTTAAGGGTCCGTGTTCATTTCACGGAAATCTGTGAGATCAGGCTGGCGCTTTGGGACGAGTGCACCAAGATAAATATTCTCACAGCGCGCAAGCATTCTCATTCAGTGCTGGTATGGACCCAGCTCGCAATCCAACTTTGAGAATAGATTTATGAGAATATATATATATATATATCATATATATATGATCGAGCCAGGTTTTGACCTTCTCCGGCAGAAGTAATGGCATTGGGAATACTAGAAGAGATTAGTCTGATATGAGGTAAAAAAAGAGTATACTGAATACTGATCGGTTTTCTTGCAGACATCAATCTGTCGCCACGAGCCACTGTGTTTAATAAGGATTCGTGTATCTATATGTTTTTTTACTCTCATAGTGACTCTCATAGAAAACACCCCATTGACATGCATTATACAAGCAACGGTTGGAGTTAAAAATCTTCATTTGTGTACTACTGAAGAAACAAACACTTTTTTATACTAAGCAGATAACATCTTTTTTTTTTTTTTTTTTTTAGGTAAACTATCGCTTTAAGCACATTTGTCTATCACTTGCAGTTTGCTTAGATAAATGATAATTTTAAATCTGCTCTAAACCAGTCTGCATCAACAATGAGAAAATATATGAGGTTTTGTGATGCAGGATTTTGGACCAACAAGATTTCACAATTGGTAAGGCTACCACAAGTGATCAACAAAGTTGTGGCTTATTAGAACAGAAACTCTTGTTTACATAGAATAAATAATGTTTATCTTGTTAAGACACAGAGTGCATGTTTCAACACACAATTTACCATATTCAGATCCTTACAGCACTGGGAGCAAAGAGCGGATATTCCTATGTCATTGGTTAGTTTGTGTCTACTCGTCCATGCAGTGTAATTTACAATGCCATTTATTAATTTAAAAAGTCATTATTATGCAGATAGTTTCCTGTGTGTGTGTGTGTTTGTGTTTTGTCTGTAGAATCCACTCATCCTTATGTGCATATGTGTGTGTGTGTGTGTTATATACTCAGTAAGTGTGATGTAGTAGACTAATTCAGTTACATTGTGATTACAGGAGCATATCTCAAAGCTCCCTATCAGGATAAGAACAAGATGAACGAGACTGCCAAGGAGAGTGGGAGGAGAGAGGATCGAGAGGGTGAGAGAGAGGGAGAAAGAACCGAGAGGGTACAAAGAAGATATTGAGGCAGTCAAGATGACAAATAAAGGAGGGAAGACAGATTAAAAGAGGAGAATAACATGGTAAAGGAGACAGAAAGGACATAAATGCTGTCATTTGTTGGGATCTCGCAAGCACACAACTCACAGACACTCGCATCTGTACACGCAATCTTACACACACAGTGGAGCTGTTAGATGTATTAGTTTTTCTCTGCGGTGATCTGTCTTCAGTAATGGCTAATACTTAAAGACAGCGTCTGTGATAGTGAAGACGAGCAGAGGATGAGTTAGTCAACACAGGGGACCGGCTCTATGCCTGGGGACAAGCCGTAAGGGCCCGGCTCTCAAAAAAACATCACTACTGCACCCTGATGCTCGCCCCTGGCAAACACTCAGCGGCTGACTCTCAAGAAGTTACCTCAAACGCCTTCTATTCTCTTATTAAGAGTAAAATACAGAGGAGGAATTTGCTAAGAATTAACTGTGCCTGCTGATAACAGGGTCAATGATGTGACACTGAGCTTTTTGTTTGGATTAATTTATTAAAAAATGATTTACGTGCATTTATTATGTAGAATAACTTGAATACACCTTAATCTTTTGAATGAGAAATCATTGTTGTTGTTTTTTTGTTTTTTTAAGAATATAAAGTAAAAATATCTCAAGGTGGTATTTGCTTAGGTAAGTGCTTAGAATGAAAACCCTAGTCACCTTGAAATGAAAATGTACCATTTGTATTTTTTATGAAGCATTTAAGTGTTTCTTATACAGGAGATTTATGCGCACATCATTATTATCTTTAATCAGAATATTTTTTCCCTCTTGCAGTGACATCTCTTCTTTGGCCATGTCCACACTAATACGTTTTCGTTTGAAAACGCATCTTTTTCTCTCCGTTTTGGCCTTCTGTCCACACTGAGACGGCGTTTTAAAGGGTAAGTTCACCCAAAAATGAAAATGCTGTCATTAATTACTTACCCTAATGTCGTTCGACACCCGTTCATTTTCGGAACACAAATGAAGATATTTTTGTTGATATCCGATGGCTCAGAAAGGCCTTCATTAACACCAATGTCATTTCCTCTCTCAAGACCCATAAAAGCCCCTAAAGACGTCGTTACAAAGCCCATCTCACTACAGTGGCTCTTCAATAATTTGATGAAGCGACGAGAATAGTTTTTGTTCGCAAAAAAATGAAATCACTTATAGTGATAAACCGATTTCAAAACAAAGTTTCGAACCGTTATGAATCACGCACATCAAGATGTTTGGTCTGGAAACTCACCATTGACAGCTCAATCCAAGGGGCGGGATAAACGGTTGTCTTTCAAACTCCCTCTGCACACGATAGGATAGCGCTACAACCAACCAGAGCAACGAAGGTGAAGCGGAGCTAGTAGACAGATTAAACTTTCGCCGTATCCGGTCGGCAAAACTCCCAACACATCTTCCCTTCTTAAGAATGACATCAGTGCCGTTCTTTGTTTGTATTATATATTAAGTATTATGTATTAAGCAACCTTGAGCTACGGAAAGGCGCTATATAAATAAAACTTTATTTATTTCATATATATAAAACTTTTATATATATATAAGTTTTATATACAGAAAACTTCTTCTTCTTCTTCTTCTTCTTCTTCTATGTTTGTTAAAAAAAATATTAATGAAAGCTAATATCCCCCATTTTATGCTATTTATTCATTTTTTAAATGTTTTTTTTTTTCTTTTTTCTATCATTCTGTTGTGAATCTCCCAAAATCATCATTAGCCATGGTTGTTACAAACATAGTTCGACGAGTCAGTGTTTCCAGAAGACATCGTTCCAACGAACATTTGCAAACAGCATCTCACAAACCTTGATTCATCATCAATTCATCATCACAAACTTGTGTTGTTGCAACGACAGCTCTCGACCTGTGGCAAAATAAGCAAACTTACATTTTGTACAATCTATATATTTTATTTTGAATACATACAAATGTCATTCACGTCTTTTAGTTTGTCAAAATATTTAAAGCACCGTTTTTGAAGAGTGCGCATGTGCGGACGTGCTCTAGTACATACGAACGAGCTTATGAATGAATATGGAAATAAAGCAAAATAACTGAGAAAAATAAGAGTTAGTCCTCAGATGACATGTCCATAATTTATAGCAAAAAATCTATCTAAATTCATCATAAGCAATTATTACTCTACCACCTGCATGACATCATTAACCAACATGGTTGAACGACAGTCGCTCGTAGCTAGTTGATTTCTTCAACAATGCAATGTACTAAGCAGTGAGTAACATCATTGTATGGGAAATGCACCCCTGTATGATTTATAAGCTTGTTTCTTTATGGGGAACAAAAACAAAATGTCCCAGCAAGGTCAAATTATTATACTTGTGGGTAGACATTTGGTCCACGTTATATAAGGAATACCAGGACAACACACACACAAAATAATATTAAAGAACTTGGCTAAGTTCTCTGACTTTATAACACAAAGGCCTAAACACACAATCTTTGAGAGAAAATGATGGGATTTTCAGCACGATTAGTCCCACTAGTAGTCCTAATTGTTAGCGTGTTTCCATGGAGATCACTGTCTTCCAGCTGTGCCAGACAGGTGGTTGTATTGTTTCGTAACGGGAACTACTATGAGTCTGCTAAAGACCTCTGAAAATGTTGAAAACAAATGTAAGTATAGAAAAGATATGTGTAATTTTACACACACACACACACACACACACACACACACACACACACACACACATACATACATACACACACACACACACACACACACACATGTCGTGTTTCCATGTTTTATGGGGACTTTCCATAAGGCGTAATGGATTTCATACTGTACAAACTGTACATCCTATCGCCCTACACTGCCCCTGCCCCTAAACCTACCCATCACAGGAAACATTCTGCATTTTTACTTTCTCAAAAAAACTCCTTCTGTGTGATTTATAAGCTGTTTTCCTCATGGGGACCTAAAAATGTCCCCACAAGGACAAGGATTTCGGATATTGCCATCTTTGTGGGGACATTTTGTCCCCATAACGTAGGGATTACCAGGTCACACACACACACGCACACACACACACACACACACACACACACACACACACACACACACACACACACACACACACACACACACACACACACACACACACACACACACACACACACACACATGCAAATGTTTCCATGTTTTATGGGGACTTTCCATAGGATTTCATACTGTACAAACTGTACATCCTATTGTACATCCTACTGTACATCCTAACATTCTGCATTTTTACTTTCTCAAAAAAAAAAAAAACCTCCTTCTGTGTGATTTATAAGATGTTTTCCTCATGGGGACCTAAAAATGTCCCCACAAGGACAGGAGTGGAGTGGATGCATAATTATAAAAATGCCTTCCTTATTTGCATTTTAGTTGATTAATTCCAATTATTTAAGTGTTGATTGTTCAGTTATTCTATGCAGATATAAAGACACTTTTTCCACTCTTCTTTCCTCTGATCTCTCACATTTTAGAAAGATTCAGATTGTTTGACATTTCTTATTTATATGCAATATACTTTTATATTTTCCACTCACTCCAAAAAGATTTTAAAAGGCAAAGTCATTGTGAAACAGCAGTAGTTTTGAGTCACAAACCATAGACGGCATATTCACTGATGCCACTGAAAATGAGACCGTGAGGGACAGTATGTCCCACTGTGCACCTGGGTGTCAATCATTTAGCTGCCAAACTGAAAATGAGTCTTTGCTCAGATTTCCTGTGAACAAAACAGTAATTCATGAGACACAAAAAGAGACACTGTAAATTTCCTGCACATATTGCACATGTACACGCATACAGACACACAAACACACACACAAATGTTAAGATTTCCAGTGCATGTAATCTTAGCAATGGTGGGTCAGTTTTTGCAATCCTCCCTGAGGGACAAAGAGAGTCTCAGGATCCGGAGTCAAGCTACTAATTCGTCAGGACATGCTATTAACAAAACAGCTTTTGTTGTGTAAACAATAATTACTATTTCATGTCTGCGAGTGCTAGTCTTCCAACATCTTTTTTTTTTTCTCCCCTAGCTGCGGGGAACGACTCTCAGGCTTCTGCACTGTGCTTACTTTGAGACTCTTTTTAAATTCAGGTCTCAGACCCACAGCGATGAGTTTAAGTAGCAGCAGGGAAATGGAGAACATGGCTGTTTTCATGCTGCGATCATAAACAAGCTTCACAACACTCAAATACACACAAACCGCCTCAAACATACTGGCAGGAGGAGACCTCAACTGAACTCAACTGATTCATTAGGTTGCGATGATATCTGCATAACATTACCCTCTCGAACGAAGAGCAGGAATGTTCATTGTATCACGCTGAGAAAACTATATGTGTTCAATCTAAGATAAAAGCAGCAAATCTGTGCACACAGCGCAGGGCTATAAGGCTGATTTGCTTGAAATTGTAATGTCATTATGAGTTCTTTAATGTTTCTAGCATAGATACTCAAGCAAATGCCTTGCTGGAAAGCTTCCGCTAGTGTGATGTTATTGGCTGAGAGAGCTTTGGACTGTCAGAGCATCACAGTCGGGCAGATGAGGTCTTTGGTTTGAATGGTCTCAGATTTGCCATTGGTAGTCAAAGCAAACAGTCAGATTCCAGAGATGGTCCTCCGAGGAGGCTTTTGGCCCAGTTTGAACCCTTCAGTCTCAGTCACTCTCCAAATGCCACTCTGTTGCAGGGTTGGACACAAAGAGCTATGTGTGTCAATCAAATCTGATTAAAAATAGATCTGATGGTGGGATGATTACATTTTATGACTGGGGTGGTCCATGGCATAGACTGAATCAATCATCTTCATCACCATTTCATACAATAGCCTATAATATTATAGTTATTTAAATTATATTTTAAAATATATATACTTTTAAATTATATTATTGTATACATTATTTTATGCGATGAATTGCAATATGAGTTAACATTAGAAAACAAAATTAACATTAGCTAATAATGAACTACATTTATTAATGTGATTGCAACATTTACTAATACATAATAAAAATCAAAAGTTGCACTCTGGGGACTAATATAAATAATAAAAAGCTGTATTTTTATTATCTAATGTTAACAAAGATTAATAAATACTGTATCTATTGAACTGATCATGTTAGTTAATGCATTATGTTAACAAATTTAACTATTGTAAATTGTTATTTTGGTAACACTTTACAATATGGTCTTAACATTAGTCAATGCATTAACTAAAATATTCTTACAGCATTTATTAAACTTTGTTAATGTTAGTTAATAAAAATGTTAATGTTAGTTAACAGTGCATTATCAGATACAACTTTTGGGGCCCTATTTTACTGATCTAAGCGCATGGTCTAAAGCACATGGCGCAAGTCACTTAGAGCATGTCCAAATCCACTTTTGCTAATTTTACGATGGCCAAAATGGTCTAAAAGGGTTGTCCTTATTCTCTTAATGGGTCATGGGTGTGTTTTGTGCATAATATGCATTAAATCAATCAGAGACTCATCTCCCATTCCCTTTAAAAGCCAGTTGAGCTTGCACCATGGCTCCACATTTGACTTCTTCATGACTACTTGACTTTTTTATAAGCGCTTGGAAGTGGAAGTGTGCACTTCTGGAACACAAATGTGACAATGCAGTGCAAGCTACCATTCATACTCTTGTAGTATAGTATAGTATAGTATAGTATAGTATAGTATAGTATAGTATAGTATAGTATAGTGTATAGTATAGTATAGTATAGTATAGTATAGTATAGTATAGTATAGTATAGTGTATAGTATAGTATAGTGTATAGTATAGTATAGTATAGTATAGTATAGTATAGTATAGTATAGTATAGTATAGTATAGTATAGTAAAGTATAGTATAGTATAGTATAGTGTATAGTGTATAGTATAGTACAGTATAGTACAGTATAGTACAGTATAGTATAGTATAGTATAGTATAGTATAGTGTATAGTATATAGTATAGTATAGTATAGTATAGTATAGTATAGTATAGTATAGTATAGTATAGTATAGTATTGTATAGTATAGTATAGTATAGTATAGTATAGTATTGCATAGTATAGTATAGTATAGTATAGTATAGTATAGTATAGTATAGTATAGTATAGTATGACTTACTTTTCATTACTTGTTTTTTTTTTGATTGTTGGTTGTTTTATTCCTGCTCTTGAGTATTATGTGAAGATTTAAGTTTTTTTCTAAATAAAGACTGCTTCGTTTAGATCCTGCTTCATCTCCGCAACCAATGCTGACAGAAGACCTGACCATTTTAAATGGATCTAGCAGCAGTGAAGAGGCAACAGTAATTGTCACTCGACACCAAGATGGGTCAGTACATTGCATTGGATTCTGAGGTAAAAAATGTGTCGTCTTAACGTCATGTAAGCTTAAGAATTGGTGCCGTGAAGAAGAAAAAAAAACTATAATTATGCTAATTAAAATGATCATTAATAAAAACATATGAACTTAATCTTAAGTTCATATGTTTCTTAAAACATCTGCAACCAGTGGCTTTGCCTTTTGCATTGTCCTTTCAAAATGACAGTTTGGGAGCAAATTTAAACGAATCAAGGCAGGAAGCACATGAAACAACCAAGCACTTGGTAGAATCAACCAAGCATTGCGACCCAGCAGGTTTAACCCAACGGCAGGAAATTTGAAACTACCCAATAGTGTTTAAAATGTGATCAAATAAACCAACAAAAATTACCCAACAGTCTTAACCCAGCATTTTGGGTTAAAAAACAACCCAGCATTATTTAGAGTGTACGCCACTCCCTCATCGGACTTCAGGACATCCGGCCTTCAACCCATGTGGATGTAAAGTGGCACAAGGACGTGCCTTCCGGGAGGGCAAGGTACTGTCACTTTTTAGTTTATTCATGTTTAGAGTTTTGATGTTATGTTTTGATGTTATGCTATTCTGTTATTCTCTTAGGTTACAAGTGTCACAGGTGTTTCGCATTTCTTTGGTTTGTTCTGTCAAATTAAGCCCTGTGTGTCTTTTAGTTTTTGCTCTGTTCTATGTTGTGTTAAGTCGGTTGTTCGGTTCCTGAGTATTATGTGAAGATTTTAGTTTATTTCTGAATAAAGACTACTGCACTTAGATCCTGCTTCATCTCCACTGCAACAAATACTGACAGAGATATAGCCAATCATAATTTAACATTATGAATTGACACCTGGACATCCCTGATGATGGAGCAAATATTAACTCAAAATGTTATTCCTCAAACCCTTACCCCTCTTTAGCTCGTCTGCAATTTTTGATGAGCAAATGTGAGGTGTGATAATTGGAGTGTCCTGCATCGATGTGTATCTGTGCATGTTGATGCAAGCTGAGGCATGCATACACATGTTAGTGTGATGTTTGTTCCAGACTAAATGCGTACCTATTTTAGAATATATTTGCACTGCAGACGTACTGTGAGCGGAGTCACGTTGCCATGGCAACCAAGGGAGCTGGAGGGATGTTTTTTGGCCATATGTACGCAAGTTACCAGCAGGATGTGGCAGCAAAGTCCTCTGATCAAGGCTTCAAAATGTGATTGCTCTCTCTACACTACTTTCTCTTGGCCATGCTTTTGTCTCATTTTTCATACTTCATAAGGACACCATGAATCTGACGTTTATAGTTTCACATCATGTTGTGCAGCACACTCGTGTTTATAGTGAGATTTTGCAGAAAGAATAACACATTCTTCTGATGTGTCTTACTTGTCTGTCCATTAAAACCTGCGTGGGATTTAAAAACCAAAACTTTGTCACAAATACAATCTTTCTCTTGACGTTTCTTGGAAACATACTAAATACTGCATGTACATTTTGAAAGACTGTCAAATGCTGTCTTTTTTCAGGCGTTTCATAGACGCACACCCAATACTTCATGCACATTGCATCTTTGAGATCAGAAAAAACTGCAAAAACAAACTCTTCCACACAAATACAAACACAAAATAGAAAAAAATAGAGAGAGCTAGAGGAAAAAGTTAAAGGGTTGACAAACCCCTCATCACTCCAAAAAAAACGAAAATGTATTTATCATTTCCTCACCCTCATATCGTTACAAACTCTTAAATACTCTTAAAGAGTTTTGTTTATCTTCTGAAAATAAATCATATTTTTAATGAAATCTGAGATTTCTGTCCCTCCACTGACAGTCTAACTACCACTCTGAAGCTTCAAAAAGTTCATAAAGAGATTGTAAAGCTAAACCATATTTATTTTATTTATTTATTCTGTAACACTTTACAATACGGGTGCACTAATATGCATTAGTTCATGCTTAATCAATGCACAGATAATCATGAGATAATGTATTGCACATGACTAGCTAATTGATTAAGTAATATGTAATTGTGGTTATGGGTTTTTAATACATTTTGAATTAGTTAATAGTCATGTGCCCCAACAAGTAAAGTCATAACATAATGATACCTTTATAAATTAGTAGCTAATGATTAATTAAAGCAGACGACTGGAAGTTGAAATGCATGATTTTGACCCGTTGTGGTAATTAACACATTAATTTACATTATTAGTTAATATAATATGTTATTAAAGAATGAATACATTATGACACATTTAACTAATAACTATTTAATGATTACTTAATCTATCAATCATGTAGAATCTTCATTAGTTGCTGATGCAGTAATCATTTATGGCTTAGTTCACCATTTGTAATACATTAACTCATGATTATCTGTTCATTAATTAAGCATGAATTAATGCATATTAGTGCACCCGTATTGTAAAGTTGTACCATTTATTAGGTATAAGCAGATCAGAGAACATAAACAGAAGCTCAACCATACTTTCTTGATGCACAAACTAACCCAGGCTGTGTTTCCTAAAAGCATCGAAAGCTCAAGATGATCGTAGAACAATTGCCACCAATGGTCTCTACGATCAACTTAGGCCTACGATGCTTTTGGGAAACCCTGATTGGTTCTTGAGGAAGCTCAAACGTGCAGTTTAACACAAGTGGTTCTTGCAGAAGCTAAGACATGCTGCGTAACACACTAGAACGAACCTCACTGGCTCTTGCGGAAGCTCAAACGTGCTGTGGAACACATGAGAATGACTCTGATTGGTTCTTGTGAAAGCTCAAACGTATTGTGTAACGAGAATGCACCTCATAGATTCCTGAGGAAGCTCAAAGTTGCTGCATCACAAGAGGACCAATGGACCTCATTGGTTCCTGCGAATGCTAAAATGTGCTACGTAACATGCACATCTGAACCTCATTGGTTCTTGCACATCAAGCAAGCATGCTTGAGTTTCCATTTTCCATAAATGATGTGTGTGTTGATCAAATAAATGCCTAAATAAAAAATTTATCATAAAGCAATTGTGTCTGTCCAGAACCCCTAAACCCCTAAATTCATATGGTTTAGTTTTACAATCGCTTTATGAACTTTTTGAAGCGTCAAAGTTGCACAGACTGTCAGTGGAAGGAAAGAAATCTCAGATTTCATCAAAAATATAATTTCTGTTCAGAAGATAAACGAAAATCATATGGGTTTGTAACGACATGAGAGTGAGTAAATAGTGAGAGATCATTTTTGGTTGAACTAACCCTTTAAGGGTATTTAAAGGTCTCAGGTGTTTGTAACGACATGAGGGTGAGTAAATTATAACAGAATTAAAAAACATTGGGTGATCCAACCCTTTAACTTTATTCATATGTGTAGCTTTCAGTGAAGGGACAGAAATCTCTCAGATTTCATTAAAAATATCTTTATTTGTTTTCCGAAGATAAATGAAAGTCTTATTGGTTTGTAACGACATGAGGGTGAGTAAATAATGACAGAACATTTTTTGGAAAAACAAAACCTTTAAGGATATAATGACTCTCGGGGATCTAAAATATTGATTTGACGCTAATTGCATTGTCTGGTGAGAACATCATTAGTATCTTTAAGTGTAATCATTCTCAAGAGCAAGGACAATGAGCTAACACACACACACACACACATACATTCACACCCTGCATTCATCAGCATCCCTCATTCACTCCCTGTCTTTTCTTCTTTTCTTCAAGGGATCTGTAGTCATTTGGATGCATCTTCTTTCTTGTTAGACACCCTGCCTAAGCATGAAATGGTTTCCGTCTGTAGTTTCCCCAGGTTATGCTAAAACAGCCTGCTATTGGTCATCTGGAAATAAGTCAATCTGGTTTCTTGCTTGTGCATTAATATGCATGAGAATGTGATTTTCATAGCGAGGTGCTGGTTTGCACTGCACTGCCCAAACAAACAATAACCCTTCAAACATTTTGTAAGTTGATTATGTTCACAATAGGGCTGGGAATTGCATATATATATATATATATATATATATATATATATATATATATATATATATATATATATATATATATATATATATATATATATATATATATATATATATATATATATATATATATATATATAATTTTTTATTTTATTTTATTTTTTATTTATTTTTTTCTTGAGGAAAGTGCTAGTGCTAGCAAAACTAGTGCTGTAAACTGTATGGTAGTCAGTTTGTACATAATATTGAAGGTTAACATTAACTGATTTAAATACAAATAAATTACACTCAATTATGTTTTTATAATAAGTTAATACTAACTTTACAATTATCAAATTCCTACTCTAATAAGTTTTTTGAAATATAAACCATTTAAATGGTGGCAATCATAAAAAACTTTATTCAGACATGCATTAATTGTGAAGAACATTAAACATTGTAATAAATAGCTTATCTAATGTGGTGCATATATTTATCAAAAGGGTTGATATTTTTTAGCTGTAACTGTTATTAAAGGGGTGATGAATTGAGAAATCAACTTTCCCTTGAACTTTTGATGTATAATAGGGTCATGGCAATATAAGAATATCCTGTAAGTTTCAGAGCTGAAAACTTCCTTTTTAGTCATAGAAAAGCTTTTATAGACACCAGGCCCAGCAAACGTTGTGTGCTTCATCCTAACATCATCATGCGACGAAACACACCTCTACAGAATAATAAGAAAGTCTAATTCAGTAGCCCTGCCTGCCGACTAGGAGTTGAACGACTTCCGATTTTTTAAAGTCGACATTTTTGTGATGAAAGTTGAGTCGACGTCGACTAGTCGATGATGACATCAATAATGAACAATTAAACCTGAACCTCGAGCTGAGACGCGAACTCGGGTCTGCACAGGACAGCTATAGCACTGCTCATAATGGTTATTAATCCTAAATAACAGCTTTTGTATCAGTTCTTTTGTCTTATGGATGGTTTTGTATGAGGTGCGCGCGATCTCCGTGTGATGTGCGACCGGCTATGTGTGTGCGTTGCAATGCAACACGCATTAGTTTAGCACGATGATTAACTTACGTGTACAATAAGCGTGCATTCTCCCGATCAATTTTGAGCATCCAGATGGTATAATCAAACATGTCTTGTGGAGAACTCACAGAGTATGCATTTATTTGTCATTTTTAACTGTTCAAAACAGAGCCTGCATGTCAGGAAATGGTTTATCCTGTTGCGCCCTCTATAGGCAGGCGACTAGTCGACATCAAGCTTAAAGCGGTATGACAGAGCATTATGGTCGACTACTCGATTAGTCGGTGCAACCCCTATCACTGACTAGTGGAGCTGTTCAGATCACACTAGCCAGAAGCAACAAACATGTCGAAGAAGATAGCAAGATATTGTGGAAGAACACAGTTGCTGCATAAGCTTCCTTTGGATCATTATATTAGGAATGTGTGATACTTCATTTATTTTTTATTTTTTTATTAAGTTCCAGCTCATACGGGGAAGACATTATATGTTTGTTCGCTTCATTTCACTGCGGAATCGTTTGTAAACAAGTCTCAGGTCATGCTGTATTTGCAGACACAATGCTGTGCCTTCTATATTGGATCCGACAGGAATGGTGCAACAAACTTATGTGAGTAAAACATCTTTTTTATATATAATAGTAGGCTATGTGGTTTCCAGACGGGTTAACAAAACTCATGTCTGTTGGCAGAAATAATATTCCTTTCTTGATCTGGATGTATGCGTGGTTTGGCTGCAGTCACAGGACTTCATGAAATCAACAATGCCAAAGAAGTGTGTTTTTGGTTGTCAGGGCAAGACAACCCTTTACAGCTTCCTAAAGAACCCAGTGTTAATGGGACAGTGGATGGAATTTGTTTTTCCGAAGCAGGAACAGAGTTGTGCAAGTGTTTTTGTTTATTCCCTGCATTTCTGCACTGATGGTTTATAATCAAGGTACAGTTCAAATCCGGATTTGTAGCTCGTCTAATGCTGAAAGATGGAGCGGTTCCAGCAATTAAGGTTCACGTCCGTATGTTGGAAGCAGGCGGTGAGTAAAACTGCTTCAAATGTCTTTGTGTTGTTTGCTATCGATGCGTTACTATTCCACTGTTTTTCTATGTAAACACGCACTAGTCTGACACTTGCTACTGCTAACATTAAATACCATTGTTCTGGCTTGATAAAACGGTCCATATGGAAAGGCAGCAAATTCTGAGGGTCTCAAAATGCCCCTCAGAATGAGCTACCACCTGTATTGTATTAGTGTACTCAAACTATAGCAACTCTCTCCCACATATTCTGCTAGTGTGATAACACCCTACTGGCCTCACTAAATAATCTTCCAATAACAATCAAGTTTTTTCCAAAAAGTTCTCACTTTCATGTAACTTCAATACAGGCCTGTGAGTAAACAACCAAGACTGGCCTACCTATAGTATCCTCTAATAACAATCGAGTGTTTCAAAAAAACTGTTTTCAATTCACATTACATCCTGGCTAGAACCCTGCTTAGATTCAGGTTCTAGCCAGGATGTTCTAGAGCCAGGCTTTAGCTATGGGACGCTCCAGGATTTTAAATATTTGGAAATGAGGATAGATGGACATACATTTATTCAAATACTTGTTCTGACTGAACTTTTTTGTTTGTTTGCTTGTTTGTTGCTTTTGTTTGTTTGTTTTTGTTGTTTTTTGCTTTACTCTGATTTTGTTGTTGTTTTTGTTTTGCTTAGTTTTTTATTTGATGTGCTTTTGTTTTGTGTTGCTTTTCTTATATTTGTTGTTGTTGTTGTTTTATTATTTATGTTTTGTTGATTTGGTTTGGTTTGCTATTTGTTTTGTTTTTTTCACTTTTCTTTTATATCTTTTTAATATTATTTTATATGCTTTACATTGTTTTGTTTTCTGATAAATTAATGAATGATCTGGGGGGGGGGGATTGCATTTCCTGTGTGTGAGATCACTTCTCATTTCTATGAGTTGACAACGATGAATTCAGTACCTCGTCGTCTAAGCAACGGTTTGTGATAAAAGTGAGATTATGTCAAGGGTTTTTTTGGAAAAGCACACCAGATTGTGCAAACTTTCTAAGACCCCATCAAACATGTTCAGTCAGTGAAAACAGAAAACAACAAACGGCAACAGAGTCCCCAAATCCCATCAACCTTTGAATGCTGGTGTTTGTGTAACTAACTGTTAGGCAAAACATTTCTGAGCTAGAAGATTTATGTAGACAAAAAACAATATATATATATATATATATATATATATATATATATATATATATATATATATATATATATATATATATATATATATATATATATATTGTTTTTTGTCTACATAAATCTCTCTCTCTCTCTCTCTCTCTCTCTCTCTCTCTCTCTCTCTCTCTCTCTCTCTCTCTCTCTCTCTCTCTCTCTCTCTCTCTCTCTATATATATATATATATATATATATATATATATAGTCCTCCACCAGTGGGCATGTGAACTGGACCATGGAGCAATGGAAGAAGGTGGCCTGGTCTGATGAATCAAGTTTTCTTTTACATCAGTGAATGGCCAGGTGTGTTTGCATCACTTGCCTGGGGAACACATGCCTGTGGTCTCTTTCAGCAAGATAATGAGCCTTGTCACAAAGCAAAAATGGTTCAGGAATGGTTTCACAAGCACAATAACGAGTTTGAGGTATTGACTTGGTCTCCAAATTCAACAGATCCATTTGGGCATCTGTGGGATGTGCTGAACAAACAAGTCCGATCCATGGAGGCCCCACTTCGCAACTTACAGGACTTAAAGGATATGCTGCTAACATATTGGTGCCAGTGGAGTCCAGGCCTCGATGGGTCAGGGCTGTTTTGGCAGCAAAAGGGCGACCAACAAAATTTTAGGAATATTTGAAAATATATAGGCTAGTATTTTTCAGAATTAGTTATTTTTGGGTGTATATATATTGATTGAGTGCAAATAAATCATAAGTATATATATATATATATATATATATATATATATATATATATATATATATATATATATATATATATATATATATATATATATATATATATATATATATATATATATATATTATTATTGTGAATATCTTATTGGGAAGCACAGGCGAAGCACTGCTACGTGTGAGCAGAGATATCACAGCTCTCATCCTCACGTCCTCTGGCTGTTGAGCGATTGCAATGTGTTGAGACTTTTGGTGAAGCCTAGCATTTTATTTATTAGTAAAAAAAAAAGAAAAAAAATGATTAGACATTTTTGGGGACTATTTTTTCCCCCCAATCACAACATTTTATGTTTTGATTTTGCTTGATGTTGCATCTTTATCATTGGCTTTTTTTTTCTACAGGAAACAGCTTTTGCATTGACCATTTGTAAGCTTGCAAAAAAAAAAAAAAAAAAAAAAAATGTTTTCTGGTAAACTTTCTCTTAGAAATCTCTGTAAGGCATTTCTTTTGTATAATCTGAAATCTTGAATGATTATTTTCCATCCCTCATTAAGAAATGCTTCCTTGTCTTTCCTTGAACAGCTGCACCACTAAGCTTTAGTCACATCAGACAAATTCAAGTTAAAATCTGGAGGGCTCAAATTCTAAGTGCAGATTATTCTTCCCATAATCCACTGCTCTTTCATCTAGTGTGCCGAGTGGGATTAGAGCCAGACTCAGCCAGATGTGAACAAAGCAAACCATCACCTCTTTACTCTTAAGGAAATCTTCTTTTTTTTTAGTTCCTAGAGAAAAAGATAGACAGATCAGTAAAACCTTTCAGTCTCGTCCGAGGTCACGGGAAAAGAGGGCACGAGGGAGGGTTTCTTAGCTTCCCCCATTTAGTAACATGTATTATTTAAGGTGGTGGTGTGGAATCGCCATGCTAATGCAGGAGATTAGCTGCGCTGGAGAGCTCTTCCTGAATGTGCCTGTTTCAAGGCACAGAGCACATTAAAACATTTTACATGAAACTAGCCATGTTTGCAGCTAATTTGTGATTATGATATCGACTGGTGTAGAAAGGCGAGAAGTACCTATGTAGCGACAGGAGTGAGACTTGTGCAAGTGCTAGTCTAAAGTCCGCAGAGAGCTAGCTGTGAACCGCTAAATGCAGATCCAAGCAACGCTTCAGCCGCCCGCAGTACTCGCCAAGCACCTAACCTAATTCCCCTTGCGCTCAGAGCTAGCATAAAAGCACATTAACATCTGCTGAAAGGAGAGTGCATCAGGGTTGTCGCTAATGTCTCCTAGATGGTTAGCGGATGTCTTAGTGATAGAAATTCAGGAAGACGCCATTTTGGACTCAAGTTCAAGGCCTTTCCACACAATATAGCCAGACAAGAATTTCATTAATGTGAGTATTCAACAACCGGCCCATGATGTATTGGACAGATAGCCCCTCCTTTTCTTGTTCCCTGAAGACACATACACACACAACGTAATGCACACAACTATCCAATTGCTGGTTCTTTGTTCTCGTTTCTGGCTGATTGAGGATCTCAGAGATGTGTCCAGTTTAAATCCTACGTCTGCAGCCCGAGGCCTTCTCTTTTATGAGCTGAACTCATGTTCTGAGCAAGAGAAAGAGAGAGAGAGAGAACAGCCTGCGAAGATATTGCAGCACTGTCTTCTCTAAGGCTGTGTATATGTAAGTGATAATGGAGAATGTAGAGGAGTGAAAATGTGATTGTGTGAGTGTGTGCGTGTGTGTGTGTGTGTGTGCTTGTAAGGTACAGTTGAGGAGACCGGCTCTCCTGCCTGCAGCAAAAAGGAATCATAACCAATCTATTCCAGACAGACAGAAGTAGATGAGGGGGGAGAGCGAATAAAAGAGAAAGTGGAGATGGTGAAAGGGGACGCTTTCTGAGGGGCCTGTGCTGCCGGGCTCAAACACTTCAGCCAGTGTAGCGTCTTTCCCTTGAAAGATCGCAACCCTCTCTTTTTCTTTTTCTGTCTCCTCTTATTTCTTTCTACATCCCACCCTGCTGATTTATCTCTAGTTCAGTGGTTCTCAACTGGTTTTGCTTCAGGATTTTGACACCAAGTAGTGACCCAACGTGGTACCAAAATAGTATAACGTTTTGCTACAGCATTTTCTTTCATTTTAATATGTTTGGTAACACTTTAAACATTACTATTTTAACATTAATTAAAGCTTTAGATATATCCTGAAATTGCAATTAATAATAATATTAGGATAATTTTAGGGTAATATTACATTTCTACTTAAGTTGTATTAATTAACATTAGTTGATATGAATGAACATGACTTGACAGTGAATAATTGATATTTATAAATTGACATTAGCCTAGATTAATACATGCTGCTGTATTGGCCTAATGTATTTAGCAATGGTAACCAATTGATCTTGTAAAGTGTTACCATTTATTTTTAATTTGCATTTATGCTATCTACAACCCCGATTCCCCAAAATTTGCAAACTATACAAATTGTAAATAAAAACAGAATGCACTGATGTGGAAGTTTCAAATTTCAATATTTTATTCAGAACGAAACATAGACAATGTATAATTTTAAGGTGTAAATAAGTGGATTTAAAGTTTCATTGCATCAACACATCTCAAAAAAGATGTTTACCACTGTGTGGCATCCCATCTTCTTTTTATAACAGTCTGCAAATGTCTTGGGAATGAGGAGACAAGTTGTTTAAGTTTGGGAATAGGAATGTTGTTCCATTTTTAATATCTAATACAGGCCTCTAGTTGCTCAACTGTCTCAGGTCTTCTTTGTCACATCTTCCTCTTTATGATGCACCAAATGTGAGAGAAAAGATCTGGACTGCAGGCTGTCCATTTCAGTACCCGGATCCTTCTTCTACCCAGCCATGATGTTGTCATTGAAGCAGTTTGTGGTCTCGCATTGTCATGTTGGAAAATGCAAGGTCTACCCTGAAAGAGACGATGTCTGGATGGGAGCATATGTTGTTCTAGAACTTTATAAAACAAACAAGAAATTTTTTGTTTCTCCAAAGTTTTTGAGCAGCAGGAAGATCCTAGCAGCTGTCATTCTTCTCAGAAATCATCTCCTACATATCTGACGTCAAGTTCAGCCACAGCGGTAGATACATGATGACCCGCGATTACCTCTCTGTTAAGGATATACCTTTCAGCATTGATGGTGCCTTTCCAGATGTGTAAGCTGCCCATGCCACACACACTCATGCAACCCGATACCATCAGAGATGCAGGCTTCTGAACGGAGCACTGATAACAACTTGGGTTGACCTTGCCCTCTTTAGTCCATATGACATGGTGTCCCAGTTTTCCAAAAAGAACTTCAGATTTTAATTCGTCTGACCACAGAACAGTTTTCCACTTTGCCACACTCTTTAGATACGGCTTCTTTTTTGACCTATAGAGTTTTAGCCTGCAACGGCGAATGGCACGGTGGATTGTGTTCACTGACAATGTATTCCTGAGCCCATGTCATGATTTCCATTACAGTAGCATTCCTGTATGTGAAGCAGTGCCGTCTAAGGACCCGAAGTTCACGGGCATCCAGTATGGTTTCTGGACTTGACCCTTACGCACAGAGATTGTTCCAGATTCTCTGAATCTTTGGATGAATGCACTGTAGATGATGATAACTTCAAACTCTTTGCAATTTTTCTCTTTGAAACCCTTCTGATATTGCTCCACCATATTTCAACACATCATTGGGGGAATTGGTGATCCTCTGCCCATCTTGAATTCTGAGAGACATTGCCACTCTGAGAGGCTGTTTTTATGCCCAATCATTTTGCCAATTGACCTAATAAGTAATAAACTGGTCCTCCAGCTGTTTCTTATATGTACATTTAACTTGTATATGTGTGTGTACATCTGGCCTCTTATTGCTAACTGTCCCAACTTTTTGGGAATGTGTAGCTCTCATAAAATCCAAAATGAGCCAATATTTGGCATGGCATTTCAAAATGTCTCTCTTTCAACATTTGATATGTTATCTATATTATATTGTGAATAAAATATAAGTTTTGTAAATTATTACATTCCTTTATTATTCACAATTTGTTTTTTGTTATTCACAACTTTTTTGGAATCGGGTTTGTATAATATACTTAATTAACATGTGTTAATGTACCACAATTTGTGAACATTGTAAAAAATATATTACTTTCATTCCACTTACATTTATAAAATAGAAATGTAAATTAAATAATTTAAGAAAGAAATGTGAATTATAACTATTGTAACCCATGTTTAATTTGATACACAAGGTGAAGTGACTGGAGTGTTCGTTCCATGGCATCAAGAAATAAGGTTGGGCATTAACTGAAACTGGGTAGAGGAATTCTAGTTCCCAGCATGCTTTGCATGTGACTTGATGGTTGCATTATCTATGTATTATTGTAGTTAATTTTAGGCAAGATCAGGAAAAAGGGAACATTTAGCATTTATAATGTCTATAGGAAGCACATAATGAATATGTCAAATGATGCATTATTCAATAAAAATGTGTTATTTAGCATGTCAATGTGCCGTTTCTAACTAGAACTAGCTGGTAGAACCCATCAAATAATCAATGTGACTCTACAATTTTAAATAAAGAAATTAACAATGTCAGGAAATCACACTGAGGATTGGGTGACATGAAATGATACAATATTTACAGGACTTCATTATTTATTCTGCCTTAATTAAATTAACAGAAAAAAAAAGTTTATATAACTTAATAGTTGTTTTGTGGAGCCATGTGTACATAATAAAATAATGTAAATTCAGAGGATTTTCCCTCCTGGTATATTAAGCTCCTTTTTGAAAGTGCTTCATTTTGACCGAGCTAACGAGCACTCACTTACACACCATATTGTTGATTTGTTAACGAGAGGTGGATGGGTGGTGCTTGAGAGAATTTTCCTTGAAAAAGTGTCATTTATAGAAATTGCAGATTAATGGAGATGTTTGGTTTTGGGGCTGCTTGATTATGGCAAGTATTATAATCACCATTATTCTCCTCATATTGAGATCATGCCTTTTTACCACCATTACTTATTGGAAAGAGCATGCATTAATTGAACTTTAAAAACATTAAAAACAGCAACATAATTACCACTTTCAATGTCCAGAAAGGTAGTAAAGACATCGTTAAAATAGTCCATATGATTCCAGTGGTTTAACCTTAATGTTATGAAGCGACGAGAATACTTTATTCAACTATCTCTCCTCTTCCATGTCAGTCTCCTTGGCTTTTCACTTAGTAAACACTGTTAATGTGAGCACCACGATGCATATGTGCACTGTAAAAAAATATTGTTGGTTTAACTCAAAAAAGTAAGTAACCTGGTTGCCTTAAAATTTTGAGTTAATTGAAATTAAATATTTGAGTTGATAAAATGAAGGAAGTTGGTTTAATAAATAGAAACACAAAATATTATTGCATCTAAATCACATAAAAAATTATAAATCATGAAAATAGCACAATTTGACATGTTTCACTGTGTCATCACAAATAAAACACAAATTACCCTATATGCTTATAAAATATTTTAATAATATTTAAATAAAGGTTGTCGATTCTCAAAAGTGTTAAATGTATTAACTGAAATGTTTAATTTTCAATTAACTCAAAATTTGAAGGCAACCAGGTAAAAATTTTTTTACAGTGTGTGATGTTGATGCAGGATCAGGCCAATCAGTGGAAGGTAACAAATTGTTGAATCAAGTCATTATTTTTGTTTATTTGCGCACAACAAAGGATCTTCGTCGCTTCATAACAATAAAGGTGCTGTATGTATGTTTTTGATTGTACTCAAGCATTAAAAATACCATGTTTGCAGATATTTTGGAAACATACTATTTAAGTTCACATATATACTAATTTCTCTAAAAAACAATGTTACAGCCAGTTATTCTACTTTGAAATGTGCATCTGTTTTTCTTTTGGTATGTGCGATTCCACACAGTTTAGCTTATATTTTGACACCACGGGTTGCCAGTTTGCCCAATATTTCAACACCACAGGTTGCCAGTTGGCAGAAAACATGGAACCCAGCAAACAAACTGGGTCAAAGATTGTAGATTCTACCTGACCTAAAAGGCCTAGGCATCTATTTAAAAATCTCTATGAACGGAAAGAACATTAAAACGTGCATAAATCAACTCAACATTAACATGAAAGTGTTAATTAGGTTGCTGTCTATAGGGGATCAGAAAGCGCTCGGATTTCATCAAAAATATTTTCAATTGTGTTGCGGAGATTAACAAAAGTTTTACAGGTTTGGAATGACAGTGTGAGTAATTAATGACTTTTTTTCAGTAATTAAAGAATCATTTTTGGGTAAACTAATCCTTTTAGTTCAAGGTCACTTTGCATTTGCTTCTTTTTGCGCTTCTTTTTTAGTTGTAATATTAAGTTTAAGATATGTGTGTCTGATTTATCTCATGTGTGTTCATTCACTATTCATGCAAATCAAACGGGCCGGTCTTTGACTACAATTGAATTGTTTAAAACACCATTACTTTTCTTTCTAGATGTTTCTTTTTCAAAAAAAAAATGTTATTTTGTGCATTTAATCTTGCGAGTCTTTTTTTCAGCAGTAACATTACTTAATTGTTGGAATCCAAAATCTCACATGTTCCTATATGGAACCTCCTATATTGGAACTCGATTAGTACTAAATGTTGTTTGACAAGTGTAAATAGTCAGGAAGTTTGCTGTGTTTAAACCTGCCAAATCAACTTTTCAAAGTAGTGAAGGATATAAAAAATAGCTTCTGTCAAACATGTTTAACAACTGCATTGCTGAGCCTTGAATATCTCAATTTAAGACTGTGTGTATCTTAAGAATGCTTGAAATATCTATTTACCTATTGCATTTGATTGCTGAAGGTCATTGTATTGAATGGTATGTTTAAATTTTTAGAAATCAAAACACAATCGGAATGTATTTCACTTATCAGGTATGAATGTTTTGCGTACATTGCTAGTAGAGTATATAAACCTTTGAAAGAAGGACATTTTTGTATTACATTTTCTTTAACCAAATGGCTTAAATAACCTGCAAATAGATGTGGGGTCAGTAAATAAAGGAAAATGTCTGTTTGCATAATGTATTATATATTTCTCATCTGAGGATCAGCATGATCTACTGAAGGTTATGCATAAAAAGAGATTTGTGGAGGTGAGATTCCAGAGTAATTGATTGATTTAAGGTCCCATGGCATGGATTGTTTTATTCTTTCATAATGTTACCTGGGGTGTACTTATATTGTTAGTCTGGTTTTAACATCCCAAAATGTCATAGTTTAGAAATAAAAGGCATTTTTTCTATACTGATATTAGCCCTCTGGCTTGAATGCTCTGTTTCAAGGGGCGTGTCTGCTGTGAATCTTCAGTGAAAACACCCACTGTTGTGATTGGCTGACATCCTTGCATTTGAAATGAGATTACATGTGGTGGGGGCGTGGTTTAGTCAGGAGGTGGAGCAGCTGCAGCGCTGCCAGTCGAGAGAGAGAGAGAGAGAGAGAGAGACAGAGAGAGACGGAGCTGGGGAAAGATTGCTGTGAAATGCTTTCACCACAGCTAACAACAAACACGACATCGACATGAATACAGTACGAGCTTCTCTTGAGCATAATGAGCAGCGTCATTCAAATGGCAGTTTGGATAAGTGTGCACTGCAGATATATGTGTGATAGACCAATCCAAACATTATAAAGAGTGTTCTTTGATTGCTCTCTGTAGTTTAATCATTTAAATAACAGATTTGTTTCAAGGTACTAACAGAAATGAGAGAAGTTGATGGTTTTAGTTACTGACTGGCTTGATTCACTGATGCATCAAGACGGTCAGCGGCAGGACTGACAGTTTTAAACGATTTAGAAAGGAAGTCTGTGTGAACTTGAATGATTAGCTACACATCAGAACTCACTGATCCCAGATCAGGCATTAATGAACACTGTTACTCACTGTTTGTGCCGATGCTGTCAAATCCATATGGTAAAGCCTGTGCTGCTGACATCCACTGATAAACTGAAGCCATTCTCTACTAATTCTCTGGGCGGGCAGAGAAGATGAAGGGGCTGTAACCTTTCCTGGCATGACGTCATAACAGGAGAATTCAAGATCAGCTCGTCTGAGCTCTCATTTTCTCAAAGGCAGAGAAAGACAGCCAGAACTCAGTTTACACAGATCCAAATTTCTAGCGACTTGGGGACAACATTTAGGCTAGGGGAACTCATATAAATGTTGAAAAACCTCATACAATAAAAATGTCATGCCATGGGACCTTTAATGTTAGTAAAGTGCAGTTTACACCGATCAGGCATACATTATAAATTCTAAATAATGGGTGGTATATATTAGGCAGCAAGTGAACATTTTGTCCTCAAATGTTAGAAACAGGACAAATGGGCAAAAATAACAGATGAGCAGCTCAAATTGCTCAAGAAGTAAATGTGGGTTCTGAAAGAAAGGTGTCAGAACACAGTGCATCACAATGTGTTGCTTTATGGGGCTGCATAGCCGCAGACCAGTCAGGGTGCCCATGCTGACCCCTGTCTACTGCTGAAAGCGCCAACAGTGGACATGTGAGCATTAGAACTGGACCATGAAGCAATGAAATATGTCCTGGTCTGAAAAATCACACTTTCTTTTACATCACATAAATGGCTGGGGGCATGTGAACCACTTACCTGGGGAACACATGGCACCAGGATGCACTATGGGAAGAAGGCAAGCTGGCGGAGGCAGTGTGATGCTTTGGGCAATGTTCTGCTGGGAAACTTTGGGTCCTGCCATCCATGTGGATGTTATTTTGACACATACCACCAACCTAAGCATTGTTGCAGACCATGTACACACTTTTTTGGAAACGATATTGCCTGGTGGCTGTGGCTCTTTCAACAGGATAATCTGCCCTGCCACAAACCAAAAATGGTTCAGAAATGGTTTGAGGAGCACAACAATGAGTTTGAGGGTGTTGATTTGGCCTCCAAATTGCACAGATCTCAATCCAATTGAGCATCTGTGGGATGTGCTGAACAAACAAGTCCGATCCATGGAGGCCCCACCTCACAACTTACAGGACTTAAAGGATCTGCTGCTAAAGTATTGGTGCCAGATAAGACAGCACACCTTCAGGTGTCTAGTTGAGTCCATGCCTCGACTGTTCAAAGCTATTTTGGCAGAAAAAGTGGGACCGGTTCATGTAGGTTGTCTACATAACAAGAGGGTTGGTGCCCGGTTCCCCGGTTCCACCTGACCAATTGTCGAAGTGTCCATGAGCAAGACACCTAACCCCAGCTGCTCCCGACGAGCTGGATGGTGCCTTACATGGCTGACATCGCCGTCGGTGTATGAATGGGTGAATGAGAGGCAAAATGTAAAGCGCTTTGGATAAAAGTGCTATATAAATGCAGTCCATTTCCATTTCCACAATATTAGGAAGGTGGTCCTAATATTATGCCTGGTTAGTGTATACATTTATGATGGGCCTTTTTTGAAATATGTAATTTCAGTGTGTAAGTCTCTAAGAATAAAGTGTCAAATGTAAAATTATTTATTCTCTTAAGTAAACGTGGTTAATTAGAGGTACTCCAGGAAAGTGCAAACCCGGCCAAAAATAAAAAATAATTTATTCACATGCACACTCCAAAATGCACATGAGATGACTAACTGTGCTTTGTTTTTTAAAGAGCTGTGTCATTATGATTTGTCAGAGATTTTCTGCTGATAATGCAAAAATGAGAGAAATGATGAGGGGATAATGTGAAGTCCTTAGTGGGGGATTGTTCATTAGCATTAGAGACACACTCGCTGTTATTAGCATATTATCTCACTGGATTCTTTAGAGTTGGTATGGCTTAGTCATGGGGTTGTGTGTGGGTTGTAAGGCTTGATTCACAGTTTTATAGAACATCAAAACACTCAGCAAAGCACACAAAGGCTTATGTCACTTAATTTATGCATAATGCAGCAAAGTTGCCGACTAGCAAATGGAGCTTATTTTAATGGAGAGGGTTTGTAAGGTGAATCTCTGAGGATGATGGTAATGATAATATATCAGATATATGCTAATATATGCTAATATAACAGATAAACAACAATAATAGTGAATAATATGGCAATAAAAGATGAGTTTGAGTTTTTGTGAAAGAAATGCTAATGTCTAGTACAATGACATCTTGTCTCTCCTTGTTGTTCAGTTTAAAAAATGGTTTAGCATGACCCGTGTTGCCAATTTGAGGAATATTGTATCTGTTAATGGTAAAAACAAATCTTTTACTGTGACGAAATGTAACTTTTTGTCAAGAAGTACAGCTGTCTCAGTTCCGTCCTCAATGCACTGCATTTTCTTTCTTGTAGGTTTTTATGCCTTTTGGTCCGCACTGCCAGATGGTGCACACTAATTCTTTGCCGACTGAAGGTACTTCTCACAAACTCATTTTAGAAGTAAAAGCCAATTTCAAACTTTATAATCAGCTTTCTGATCATACCAGTTATTGGAGTACACAATAGAGTATCTGAACTACATTTCCAGTTCTACTTAAAAATGTACTCTGTGGTGTAACATCTGCAATAACTGGATTTGTTGAAATGTAATAAATGATTTAAGATTACTGATTATACTAGTATTCAAACAATTTGGGGGGGAGGAAGTGGGATTCGTCACCCTTGGTAGAAATCGTGTTCCGGGGTAATGGAACATGATCGAAAAGCCCTCAAATATAAAGGGGAGAGTGGGGCACAACCTAAAGCTTTTTGACATATCTGTTTGTGTAAATCCACTTGGGGTTTAGTATATGTATTTTTTCCCACATTAATTGCACACATCTGGCACAATATGTGTTTTTGTTTCATTAATACCATGTATCCAAATATCCAAATATCTAAAAACCACCAGGCCAGTGTTATATATTTTGTTCAGTTGAGTAACTATTTATAAATTGTGAGAAAATTGCTATTTTAACCAAGGAGCCGGGGCATCTGATGGAGTCACCTGTCAATTTCGTCATAACTGTTATGCTGCGTTTACACAGAATGCGAATAGAGCGGCTGGTGCGAGTGATTTCCATGTTAAGTCAATAGAAAGACGCGGGTCTGGAAGTTCTGCAGCGTGAGAGATGTGTTTTGCGAGGCGAGAAGGACGCCATTCTGCCTCATTCGCGTGTCCAGTTAGCGCAAGTGTGGCAAAACTGA
The DNA here is from genome assembly GCF_024679245.1 of Pseudorasbora parva. Classification (NCBI taxonomy): domain Eukaryota; kingdom Metazoa; phylum Chordata; class Actinopteri; order Cypriniformes; family Gobionidae; genus Pseudorasbora; species Pseudorasbora parva. The sequence continues at coordinate 11,272,855 of NC_090186.1, read as the reverse complement.
GCGCCTTGCGTGCTTTTTGTGCATTTGAGGTGAATTCTTGTCTGACACCCGAGTTGAAAAAATTTGAACTATGGCGTCAATTCGCGCCACGTTAGCCAATCAGGAGCCTGCTTGCTACTGTCATGTGGTAAAGTGATGAGAAGCCCTTCATAAATACTACTATTGTGTCACAAAATGTAGTTTACAGACTTTTTCAGGTAAAAATGTAGTTGTATAAAGCTCAAATCTGTGGTTTATTTCTAGAGAGAGGGACTATTTAAAAAAAATGATCTGGTGTTTTTGAAGTTGTACGCTCCAATGGCTCCCCAGGCGCTGAGCGCTCATTAACCCCGGCGAGAGTAGCCTTTCCTCTGGCCAGTCCTTCTGACGCCTGCCGCTGGCTCTGGTGTCCTGTAGTAGTTTGTCTTGTGTAGATCTTAGGTCTTTGATCTTTGGTGTCATGAATCTATCATTTGTTGTCTGCAGAATCATTTTGACTGAGGGCAAAGAGAAGTTAGTTTTTTTAGGATATTTAAATAAACATGCATTGAAGATAATGTAGGAGTTGCCTGGACCCATGGGCGTCGGAAGCAAATAAAAAGTGGGTGGGTCACTAGCGGCTAAGGCAAAATATGATAGATGGGGAAATTGTTTTGCGGGTGGTCTGGGGGTTCTCCCCCAGAAAAAAAAAAATGATTTCATAGATGTGATTTCCTGCATTATGGTGCGTTTTAGGCCATATCTCTTTCCTATACAAAAAAAGACATCAAACCAGTCAATACCAATAGTCTAATAAAAAGGCTATATTCATTTAATTGCCATAGAAATCAACAGTTTTACAGATAATGATAATGAACAAGTTGCATGTTTTTTATGCTCCGTGTCCAGACAGAAAAAAGTGCCGTTTACTAAACGATTGATTGGGCCAGACAAAATTACAGAAATCACTGAATTATTTACCGTGGCTATAGAGTAGGGGTAAGACGCATGGCATCAAGTTATGACGCATATCAAGCATAGGTTCGAATCTGCGTTTTGCCACACTCGCTCTACACCCTTTCCCCATCACATATCAGATCGGAAAGGTATTTATTTTCAATAAAAAAATAGAAAATATTAGAAAAGGGGAAATAAAGCGTTGAACATGTGTTTAATAATAAGTTTCTTAATAAGTTTCTCGGTTAAGGGGTAGTCAATGTAAGCAGACATGTGCTGAATTAGAGACGATAAAAGTGAGTGGGTCCAATATCATTGGTCTTAAAAAGTGGGTGGGTCTTGTCCCACCCACACACAATGGTTCCGACGCCCATGCCTGGACCACATTTGTGTGGCTATTAATGTTTATCATATTTTTTTAATGAAAAGGAAGAGGCAGAGGGGTGTTTATGACATATTTCTCCTGGAGTACATTGAACGCATGTCTATTTAGTTTAACACATTCAATTTATACAAATGGATTCAAAATGTTCAAGTTTCCAACTAGAAGCGGCAGATGCAATTTTGACCCTCAATTCGCGTTTGGGGCAAATGCCGCATTACCCTCAGTTTCCGGTTGTTTGGCAGAAACACTTTACTCTCACTGCAGTGCAACAAGTGTCATAGCAGCCTAATATGATAAACAGAGCTGCAATACCTCATGCTCATGACCGGAAAACGGAAACCGCGCTGGCGACTATGTCCCATCATATTAAAAGCTGCTCGCGCACTGTTCGGCAATGATCGCTCCAGCGGCCTTGCTCAGCTCCTTCAACATTTGGTCCTGCTCAGCTTCATACTACAGTAACGTTAATAATTACATCCATGAACATGATTTCTGCCCAAGTCTTCTTTTCCAATGGCTGTGAGGTGAAAACCACATATCCCAAGATTCTGCGGTCAAACCTGAAGTCATCAAACTATGCCTTTGTTTTGAATAGGCGCCCTCTAGTGGACAGAAAAGTTACATAGTGTTGCTTTAAAGAACAATCTCAGCTGTTAAATAACAGATATAAGATTAAAATAATATCAGATTTGTCTTATTTTAAATACACACAAAAAAAGAGTTGAAAAATAAGCTTAAGACATTTACTTTTGCTACAGTGAAATAAATGTTCAGTGATATCTCCCAAAGATTTTTTTCATTTTGGTGATTTTTTTTTTTCTTGTCTCTAAATAACGTTGATATAGCAACTAGTAAATACACATGGTTTCGTCGTCTTGGCATGTGTGGTTAAGTGTTAAACATTGTGTGTTACAACTAACCCCACGTTAGGTTGTGCCCCACACTCCCCCATATATATAGCCTAAATATAAAGTTATGAAACTTAACTGTGCCTTCAGCCAAATCAATTTTCTCTGCGGGTATACACGAGCGCTGAATGGCTGCTGACAGCCTGGAGCTTGCATTTGTGAAAGTGCCTAGAAAAATCATAAAATAGGCACTAAGTTTATATATGAGTCACATATTTGAGGTCTAAATAACTACATACTCGCCTAAAATCTCTTAAACATACTTTCAGGTATATAAAATCTGGTAGATTTGCAACATACAAACGGTGAAACGGTCCAAGTGCTGATACTGGGAGAATATCACACGGCGGGAAAAGCCTCTCGGACAGCCAGATTCAAGAACTTGTCACGGTTCATGGATTCCCTGTCTCACTCTTGCGTGCGTGTTGAATGTAGGTGAGGGCGGAGCCTGGGATTGGCTCATCACGCACCTGTGGCTGATCACCTGCACCAGCTGCAACTCATCACCTTCACCCTATTTAGTCTCTCTGTTTCTCTCTTGTCTTTGTCAGAGCGTTGTTGGATGTTCCCCTTGTGTCTCCGTGTTGGTTGTCGTTTCCCCCTTCTGTGAAACGCTGGATCCCTTCCCGGATTACCTCAACCGCGCTCCCGAGTCACTGCTGCTCACAGCCTGCCCGTGTCGCCAACAGAGTCTCTCTCACTGCTCCGTCTTATCCGGACTTCTTCTGTGTTCTGAGTTTTGGCTTCTGTGACACTTCTGTCAATAAACTGAGTTACTTGCAATTGAATCCTGCCTCTGTGAATCCGTTACAGAACGCTCTGACCAACCATGGATTCAGCGAGTATCAACGCCCTACTGACCAGCAGCAACGAGAGACTGGACCAGCAGGAGGCGAACTTAACTGCCACAGGACAGGCAGTACACACCTTGGTGGCACGGGTGGCCGAGCTGACCCAACAGATGCAACAACTCGTCGGTCCCACTGTGCCCGACCCACCGCCGATTCCCCACACACCATCTGCATCGCGGCAACCGGAACCACGTCTGCCTACCCCCGAGAATTATGCCGGTGAGAGCAATTATTGCAGAGCCTTCCTTACCAAGTGTTCCTTGTTTTTCGCTCTTCAACCGCAGACTTCCAACACAGAGAGATCCAAGGTGGCATTCGTCCTCACCCTGCTCTCCGGACGAGCCGCACTTTGGGGAACGGCGGTGTGGGAGAACCAACATCCTTGCTGCTCCTCGTTCCAGACGCTGGCGGCAGAGATGAGAAGGGTGTTTGACCGAGCGGTGACCGGAAGAGAAGCGGCACGTCAACTCGCAGAGCTCCGCCAAGGTAACCGCTCGGTCTCGGATTATTCCATCGAGTTCCGCACCCTGGCCGCTGAGTGCAAGTGGAACGAGGAGGCACAGTGGGACATGTTCCTGCATGGGCTGGCTGACCGCATCCAGAAGGAGATATTCGCCATCGACCTTCCGGAGAAGATTAACGGTCTCATTGATCTTGCTTTGAGGGTGGACGCTCGTCTGAGTCGGCTGAGGTCCAGGATGGAGCCTCAGCATGGGAGTGTCGAATGCCCTCAGGCCAGCGCTACGGATGCGGTCAGCTACACCTTCGACCCGGAGCCCATGCAGGTGGGTCGAGCTCGGCTCTCCCGGGAGGAGAAGGCGAGACGGAGATCCCGTGGTCTTTGCCTGTACTGCGGCGGGAACGGACACCTGCTAGACTCCTGCCCGGTAAAAGACCACGCCCGGTGGTAAAAGGAAGGCTACTGTCGGGCGGGATCTCCGTGGAAAAGACCTCATCCTCCACTCTCCTCCCGGTGAGATTGCTGTGGGCAGCTCAGGATTATTCCAGCCTCGCCCTCCTCGACTCGGGAGCGGAAGGTAACTTCATTGACTCTGCCCTTGCTCACAAACTTAACATACCCACCATTGCACTCAAGAACACCATCTCTGTCAACGCACTCAACGGACAAGTTCTCCCTGACATATCATTCACCACTGAACCACTTACACTGATCACTTCCGGCAACCACACCGAAAGCATTTCATTTTTCATCCTGGACTCCCCTTTGGCTCCCGTTGTCCTCGGTCACCCTTGGCTGGAGTTACACAATCCAAGGGTTGACTGGGGACAAAACTCTGTGTCTGCGTGGAGTGATAAATGTTATGAGTCTTGTTTGGTGTCTGCTTGTTCGTCTGTTTCTCGTTCTGTTTTTCAGAGTGAGACGGTGAATCTGTCTAACGTGCCTCCGGAGTACCTCGACCTGAAGGAAGTGTTCAGTAAGTCCCGAGCTGCTTCTCTCCCTCCGCATCGTCCCTATGACTGTGCTATAGATTTACTCCCAGGTAAGTCTCCGCCTAAGGGCAAACTATACTCTCTTTCTATTCCAGAGAGGGAGGCCATGGAGAAATATATTTCTGATTCTCTAGCCTCCAAATTCATCCGCCCTTCCTCTTCTCCAGCGGGGGCAGGGTTCTTCTTCGTGGGGAAGAAGGATGGTTCTCTGCGACCTTGCATTGATTACCGAGGGCTGAATAACATCACGGTAAAGAATACCTATCCTTTGCCGTTGATGTCTTCAGCTTTCGAGAGGTTACAGGGAGCATCCGTCTTCACGAAGTTGGACTTACGTAACGCTTATCATTTGGTTCGCATCAGGGAGGGGGATGAATGGAAAACCGCATTTAACACCCCCAGGGGGCATTTTGAATACTTGGTCATGCCTTTCGGCCTTTCCAACTCCCCAGCGGTTTTCCAGGCACTCGTCAATGATGTGTTGAGAGACATGGTCGACCAATTCATATATGTCTACCTGGATGACATTTTGATTTTTTCTTCGTCTCTCCAGGAACATGTTCGACACGTCAGACGAGTGCTTCAGAGGTTGCTAGAGAATGGGCTTTTTGTCAAGGCGGAGAAATGCGCTTTTCATGCACAGTCTGTTCCTTTTTTAGGGTACATCGTGTCATCGGAGGGAATGCGCATGGATCCCGACAAGGTTAAGGCTGTGATGGATTGGCCAAGTCCAGATTCCCGTAAGGCCCTACAGAGGTTTCTGGGGTTCGCCAATTTCTATCGGCGTTTTATTCGCAATTTCAGCCAACTAGCCGCACCTCTGACTGCCTTGACCTCTCCCCGAATGACGTTCAGGTGGTCCGATACAGCCGAGGCTGTATTCGCCAAACTGAAAACCCGCTTTGTTTCGGCTCCCATCTTATTCGCCCCTGATCCCACACGTCAGTTCATGGTAGAGGTCGACGCATCAGAGGTGGGGGTAGGAGCGGTTCTTTCACAGCGCTCTCCCTCAGATGACAAGATGCACCCGTGCGCGTTTTTCTCCCATCGTCTTTCTCCTGCCGAACGCAATTATGACATTGGTAACAGAGAGTTGTTGGCCGTCAAGTTAGCGTTGGAGGAGTGGCGTCATTGGCTGGAAGGGTCGGGGGTACCTTTTATTGTATGGACGGATCATAAGAACCTTGAATATATAAGATCTGCTAAAAGACTCAACTCCAGGCAGGCTCGGTGGGCACTTTTTTTCGGGCGTTTTGATTTTGTTCTCTCGTACCGCCCCGGGTCTAAAAACATCAAACCCGACTCTTTATCTCGTATTTTTGATGCTTCCGAACGCCCGGTTACTCCCGAGTGTATTTTGCCAGAGAAGGTAGTTATCTCTACACTCACATGGGAGATCGAATCGAAGGTCAAAGTGGCCTTAGAAGGGGTAACGCCCCCGCCCGGCGGCCCACCGAGTTGTTTGTTCGTTCCGGAGGGGTTAAGATCCGAGGTCCTCAAATGGGGTCACTGCTCCAACATTGCCTGTCATCCAGGGGTAAACCGCACTTGCAGTTTAATAAAGCAACGATTTTGGTGGCCACTTATGGCTCGCGACATTCGCAGTTTCGTTTTGGCTTGCTCGGTCTGTGCGGTTGGTAAGACATCTAACCAACCTCCCCAGGGGTTACTTCAGCCGCTGTCTGTTCCTTCGAGACCCTGGTCCCACATCGCTCTAGATTTTGTTACCGCCCTCCCGCCCTCCCAGGGCAAGACGGTCGTTTTGACCGTCGTGGACCGATTCTCGAAGGCAGCACATTTCATTCCCTTGCCCAAATTACCCTCAGCCAAGGAGACAGCGGTATCTGTAGTAGATCACGTCTTTCGGTTACATGGCCTCCCGATGGACGTGGTCTCCGACAGAGGTTCCCAATTTGTGTCCAAATTTTGGCAGGAGTTTTGTAAATTACTAGGAGCCACGGTTAGTCTGTCTTCGGGTTATCACCCCCAAAGCAACGGTCAGACCGAGAGAGCCAATCAGGATCTGGAGAGAGTGTTGCGATGTTTGGTATCCAAGAATCCTTCATCCTGGAGCCAGCAACTCTCTATGGTTGAGTACGCTCATAACTCGTTACCAGTGTCATCTACGGGCCTTTCGCCATTTGAGTGTAGTGTAGGTTACCAGCCATCTATTTTTCCTAGTCTGGATTCCGAGGTCGCGGTCCCCTCTGTTCATGCCTTTATCCAGAGGTGTCATCGCACATGGACCAGAGCCCGTGAGACTCTGCTCCAGGTGGGAGCGCGCACCAAGGCTAAAGCCGATCGCCACCGGTCTAAGCCTCCCGTTTACGTCGTCGGTCAAAAAGTGTGGCTTTCTACCAAGAACATTCCTCTCCGCTCCGTATCTAATAAACTTGCTCCCAAATTTATCGGCCCGTTCACTGTCACCAAGATCATTAGTCCGGTGACAGTCCGCCTCAAACTCCCTCCGGCGTACAGGAGGATTCATCCCGCCTTCCATGTATCCAAAATCAAACATTGTTTTTCACTCCCACCTTAATCCGCCAGTCCCGGTTCCCCCACCGCCGCGACTCGTAGATGGGGAACCAACTTATTCGGTTAATCGCATTCTGGATTCTAGACGGAGGGGACGCGGTTTCCAGTACTTGGTGGACTGGGAAGGTTGCGGTCCGGAGGAGAGAAGTTGGGTTCCTGCTAGGGACATTCTGGATCACTCCCTTATTGATGATTACAATCAACAGGTAAGGTCGGCTGGGAGCGTCAGGGGACGCTCCTAGGGGGAGGGGTACTGTCACGGTTCATGGATTCCCTGTCTCACTCTTGGGTGCGTGTTGAATGTAGGTGAGGGCGGAGCCTGGGATTGGCTCATTACGCACCTGTGGCTGATCACCTGCACCAGCTGCAACTCATCACCTTCACCCTATTTAGTCTCTCTGTTTCTCTCTTGTCTTTGTCAGAGCGTTGTTGGATGTTCCCCTTGTGTCTCCGTGTTGGTTGTCGTTTCCCCCTTCTGTGAAACGCTGGATCCCTTCCCGGATTACCTCAACCGCGCTCCCGAGTCACTGCTGCTCACAGCCTGCCCGTGTCGCCAACAGAGTCTCTCTCACTGCTCCGTCTTATCCGGACTTCTTCTGTGTTCTGAGTTTTGGCTTCTGTGACACTTCTGTCAATAAACTGAGTTACTTGCAATTGAATCCTGCCTCTGTGAATCCGTTACAGAACTATAAAGAACTGTTTATATATATATATCTGTATATATATATATATATATATATATATATATATATATCTGTATATATATATATATATATCGACGAGAACCAGTTAGCATCAACTGTAGTTGTTTTGGAGACTTGGGTCTTTGAGCAAGCGGGTGCCTTAGGTCATATCTCTCTGATGCAACTCATCACTAAACCCTGAGACATCTCCACTCACTTTTACTCCTTCTGTCCTCGTGATCCCTTTTACCACAGCTAGATCCCCTTTCAGCCTTGCTGTTTTGGAGAGACACTTCTTTATTTCTCTGTTCAGCTCTTGTACACAAACCCTCAACAGGGCTTTGACCGCACCGGACTGATCTTTGAGGAGCTCTGGGCCTTTTGTACTTTTTTAAAGCTGTTGTACTTCAAACTGACACAGTCTGGAGCCGTGTCTCCCTGTCTCTCTCCCTCACTCTGGATGTGAGTTAGTAAACCAAGGCCAGTTTTTATGTATTAACCCAAATCTAACAGATTGTAAAAGGATTATAGCAGTCAATCAGTCTCATCTCTCCTCTAATAGACATATTAATCACCTGAGCCAAAACCATATTAGTTATACCAGCTCAGAACCATACTGTTCATATGTGGGCTCCTCATATTATCGTTCTCACAAATATTTTTTGTGTGTACCTTGCTATAATTTAGGAGCTTATTTGTTCCTAGAAGTGCGAGTTTAATGACATTTGGTGGATGAAACTTAATAATGCTTTATTTTAGGGTATGTTTTGGTTGGTCTGCATTCATTGTAATTTGATAGAAAATATACAAATAGTATATATTCATGTTAAGGTGTGAGTTAATGACATTTTTGATTGGACAGACATTTATGAATTTATTCAAAAATATAATAAAAATGTAATTAATATCCAATAACTTCAATGCACAATTATTAATTAAAATTGTAATGCTTTATTTTAGGGTTCAGTTATTAAATATTAACTAGTTGCTTATTAGCATGCATATTCCTAGTATATTGGCTGTTTATTAGTACTTATAAAGCACATATTAATGCCTTATTCTTCATGACCTTATTCTACATCTGTTAATCCTACCCAATACCTAAACTTAGATGCTACAAAAACTACCTTACTAACTATTAATAAGCAGTAAATTAGGAGTTTATTGAGGCAAAAGTCATAGTTAATAGTGAATATGTGTTCCCCATACTAAAGTGTTACCATTAAAATATATTTTGGTGATACCACAATAAAGAAAGAACAGGTTAATTTTAAAATGTAAATGAAATTCTTCAAAAGAAAATCTTTAAGTAGTTTTGGGTGATCTTTTATTATTATTTCTTAGGAAATAATTTTGCCTGCCAAATCAAAGTCATGTGATGCAACAACATGCAGAAGCATGCAGGAAATGATATCATAGAGAGGACTCGTGAAGAACCTTGTGACTGTGTGTCAGGCTTATTTAGGATTTTAAAATATCTGATAATTTGACCTTTTTATGACCAGGCAAAATTTTGTGAAATGTCATGTGGTGCAATTTATTTAGTTGATCTGTTCTGATATAGAGTTATTGATTAATATGTTTCATTACAAAATGTTAATTTAGAAATGTATTTATTGAAAATTGTATTATATGTTTTGTTTTGTTTGTTTTTTAAGAAGAAGAAAAAAATAATAATATGTGGGAAATAATTATTGTCATTAAAGGGTCGGTTCACCCAAAAATAAAAATTCTGTCATTAATTACTTACCTTAATGTTGTTTGACGCCTGTAAGACCTCCGTTCATCTTCAGAACACAAATGAAGATATTTTTGTTGAAATCCGGTGGCTACGAAAGGCCTTCATTGACACCAATGTCATTTCCTCTCTCAAGACCCATAAAGGCATTAAAGACGTCGTTACAAAGCCCATCTCACTACAGTGGATCTACAGTAATTTTATAAAGCGACGAGAATTGTTTTTGTGCACAAAAAACCCTAAATAATGACTTATATAGTGATGGGCCGATTTTTAAAAGAAAGTTTTGAATGGTTATGAATCAGCGTATTGATTCATGATTCAGATCGCGTGTCAAACTGCCAAACTGCTGAAATCACGTGACATTGGCGATCCGAATCATGCGTCGCTGATTCATAACCATTCAAAGCTTTGTTTTGAAATCAGCCCATCACTATATAAGTTGTTGTTTTTTGTGCACAAAAACTATTCTCGTCGCTTCATAAAATGATTGTAGAGCCACTGTAGTGAGATGGGCTGAGTAACGACGTCTTTAGGGGCTTTTATGGGTCTTGAGAGAGGAAATGACATTGGTGTCAATGAAGGCCTTTCTGAGCCATCGGATTTCAACAAAAATATCTTCATGTGTGTTCTGAAGATGAACGGAGGTCTTACGGGTGTCGAATAACATTAGGGTAAGTAATTAATGACAGAATTAAAAAAAAATTTGGGTGAACTAACCCTTTAAATTTGAACTTTTCTTAAAAACACTTTTGTTCCTTTTTGGTAATAATATGTACACTTTAGGCACAAACTTGTACCTTTTGAAAAGGTACCGTCCCCAATGACAGCTTTTGTACCTTTTTTATGAGAGTGTATCATTTTTTTTTTTTTTTTTTAAACCAACATCAATACAAAAATTACATTTTCAATGAGTTCTAAACTAGAGGTTTAAAAAGATTTTTCCTTTGTGGCGGTCAGTCTGTGTTGTTTATAGTGCGTGTGTGTGTGTGTGTGTGTGTGTGTGTGTGTGTGTGTGTGTGTGTGTGTGTGTGTGTGTGTGTGTGTGTGTGTGTGTGTGTGTGTGTGTGTGTGTGTGTGTGTGTGTGTGTGTGTGGATCAGTAAGAGCTTGTGTGTAATCCCTAAGGAGTTTTCTGATAAGAACAGAGTTTTTAATCCAGCGTTCATCCAGCTGTTGGGCAGAATATCTGTCACCACAGCCGCTCAGTAATCCTTCACAGCTTCCACTCTCCCATCGATCAAATTCAGCACATTTCTGCATCATAAACAAATACATCTACCGCGGTCCATCCCCACACCTCCCCGATCCATCACCTCTCAGACACCTTCACTACAGCAAGAAATGAGCTGCATAATTAGACTCAATATTAATGATTCACAGCTGATATTTATGAGCTAATCACCAGGGTTTACACTTGAAACGGTGCATCAGCAGCCTCAATACTGGGCCGCGCCACTTGCCGCAACAATATAATGAATTCCTCCCCTCTAAAAATCAATATGGAGATTCTTTTTTTGTTCCTAGTGGGGCTGAGTGGATGGTAGATCCAAAAAGGCCTATCAAATAGGGAGTATGGGCCATTTTGTAGCCTCTTTGTCCACAAAAGGAATAAAAGCAATAACACCCACTGTTTGATTGGCTCTTTCAACAGCTTTTGTTTAATTGACATATTGAAAGATATGGTAATGGCCTGACAATGACCAGGAACCTGTGGTTTTGTGAGTTTACATGTGAGTTAATCAATTCCTTTTTGTCATTTGAGTAAGTGTGTGTGCGTTAGTACCTAATAACAGTGTAATGACAGTATAATAGCATCCTTACAAAGCTTAATGAGGGAGCGGCGCAGCAGGGCTCGGGGGACCGCGGAGGCCATGTGTGGTGTCACAACGTAAGTGCATGCCTAGGGAAACGATTAAAGTAGCGCAGCGGACACTGCTGCAAATCGTACTGCAGCGAGAGGGATGCTGGTGGGCCTCCAGCGAGAATTTTTTAAGCTTGATATTCAGCTGGTGAATGTAGGTCAAGAGATTAATCTCCATTTAGCTACCTTGAGCTGTTTTTCCACACTTTAAGACTGAACAAAACACTCTCTAGGACTTGTAACTCTTCTCTCGCCTAAAATCACACACAGGAAGACATACGCATATAGTTACACATATAATTGTAAACCAGTCATATTTGTAGACATTGTGCAATTTAGATATCATATTTATAAGGCTATGTTTTTTTTTTCTCCTGTCAAGTTTTCTCCTGTAGTCGACTCCCAGACGAATGACTCTGAGTTTATTATCTTAAGTGAATGAGCTTACAGCAAACCGTGAGACTTTTTGACTGTAGTATTTTATGAAAATAATGAGTGAATTTTACTTTTGTTTGTTTAGTTTTATCGAATAAGTTGAACTTTCTTTCCACATTGTAATTAGTATTATTATTATTTTTTAACTGTATAAAAAAATAAAATAAAAAATATAAATATGCTATACCAATGGTGAACTAAAGAGACCTTACCATTTACATTGAAAAATGTTAAATGGTTTAACATCCAATTTGGTCATTTTACTGGCAATAATTATAAATTTAACAAGCCAGACCCACATCAAGATGTTTGGTCTGGAAACTCACCATTGACTGCTCAATCCGAGGGGCGGGATAAACGGTTGTCTTTCAAACTCCCTCTGCACGCGATAGGATAGCGCTACAACCAACCAGAGCAACGAAGGTGAAGCAGAGCTTGTTGATAGATTAAACATTTGCAGTATCCAGTCGGCAAAACTCAGATACACTCTAAAAAATGCTGGATTGTTTCAACTCATGCTTGGATCAAAAAGTAGGATGTTGGTATCAACCCATCTTTCAGAATTAACTTTTGTGCAAATCCTCAGTTGTGAAGCAGTCCGGTGTAAAACGATTGCATGATGTTTGCACAAACATAAGACTCTACCTAATTTCTTTGGCACGTGTCCTCAGATTCTGGGAGTCTATGGAGACTCTTATGTTTATTGGTACATCCAAAAACAGAACATTTGTAATGCTTATGTGCAGACACTATATCAGTAGGTGCCATAGCGAGGATATTAACATGGCGGACTGTGTGCGGCTCACTCAAGGAGTAGATGTCTGCACGGGCCTTAAACTGAAGTCCAAACCCGGCCTGTACCCGGGACAGCAAATATCATTTTTGCAATATGTTGTATTTAAAGCTACACTGTGTAACTGTTTATTCTTAGCTAAAAACACTTAGTTCTTTCAAAAATATATGTGCTCATTAATGTATATTTACTTCAAGTAATAAAGTATTCTTGTAAGTTTTAAATATGCCATTGAAAATACATACGGGTGAGGGGTTCGAATGCCGGTCGCCATGTTGCCCCTCCATCTTGAAAGTACATTAGCCAAAGAGGGACATACCCATAAATTCAAGCTTCGCCTTTCGCGTTTTAGCATCCATAGCTGGATGGTCATATACCTTTTCACCGCTAGATAGGGGGAAAATTTCACACAGTGTAGCTTTAAAGATTGCTTGCAATGGTAAACAAATACATGTACAAACACAGGCATAGTGGCGCCATCTGTACAGCAGATTTCTAAATTTCATTTAGAAATTTGATACGTTTTCCCTCAGTCATTTTTTGTGTTAATGGTTAATGTTTGCTGTCATCTGCTGTATTGTGTCCAGAATAGCACGTGAGAGCAGTAGCACAAGCGCAAAAGAGTTTTGTGGTATAAATGATGTAGCCTATTATAATGATACTATTATATATATATATATATATATATATATATATATATATATATATATATATATATATATATATATAGCAGACCTCTATAATTGATGGATCTATGCTAATGGGTAGGGCTTGCCCAAACTGTGACATCACAGTAGGGGGAACATTTGGAACAGCATATTTTTAGACACTGCTTCTGATTTAATACTGATTTAACACAGTGTTTTTATTTAATGCATTTTCATTTTCTCACAAAAATTAGTTTGAGAATAATTAATTGGCCAACCCCCTAGTTGAAGCCAACTTTATTACAGCAGGAATGAATATAAATATTCATATTACATCAAAAGGGCAAACGCCAACTGTTTTTGCACATATGTACAGTATGTGTGCGTGTGTTTGAGTGTGCAGCAGCTTGAACACATCGTCTGATCAACATCTACATGTTTACGTATGGTATGGCCTTTAAAGTAAATTACTTCTTAATGTATTCATTTATACTCCCAGCTAATCCATAACTTGAATATGCAGAGGTCTGTTTCATTACCATATTTCTCTAGACTCATTACAGGCTGAGAAATAACACCTGATTGAATAGTTTCCGAGCCCATGCAGCGAGCGCTGCCGTCCCAGAGACAATATTTCAGCCCGAATCACATTGACCAAGTCGGTAATAACAAGAATGATCTAAACAGATGTGTACATTTAGCAATCAATGTGCAGAGAGTATCAGCAGCAGACAGCATTAAAAACTCACACAGGGATTTGGCCAAAACAAACGAGCTTGGACTGCAGCTCTGAGTTCGAGTCATCAGCATTTACATTGGTTTGAGTTACAGAAACGCAAAACTCGTGAATATATTTCAGCAAGATCAAAGCGCACACCGCTGCAAGGCATCCTTCCGTTGTAGAAACATTTACCACTTTTTGAATATCCTACCATGGTCATTTTTCATAAAAATCATGATTCTCCCAAAGTGATCTTTGAAAGCCAGACGTAGGGCACAAGACAAACTGGCGTCAGACTCCGTCGAGCAGAGGGGTAAAGACGTCAAAGGTTCGTTTCCTTGCAAATCCATCAAAGCCGTAATGCAATGAGAAAACACAGTACAGCTTCCAAAGAAGAATACACAAACAACTATGAATACAAGTGGAGGAGAGAAGACCAGAACAGACAAGAGCCAATTTAAGGGCCCTGCTGTATATATGGAAAATGAACAAAGGTGAAATGTTATGGTTGGGTTTTTCAGCAGGGAGTGTGTATACTTCTGCTGTAGCAAAAATAATCTCTGAACTTTGACTGGTTTAGTTTAATTTTAGCAGACCTCCTCTGCACTGGCTTTCACAGTATGTTAAGGAGGTGCTGGAAAATTTTGTTTCATAGATAAGAGTCAGCCCAGACCACCAAGGTGTTCAAGCTCAGAGAGTGATATCCGGAGGATTTAAATGAGAGCGTTACATAAGAAAGTTTGTGTGTGTGTGTGTGTGTGTGTGTGTGTGTGTGTGTGTGTGTGTGTGTGTGTGTGTGTGTGTGTGTGTGTGTGTGTGTGTGTGTGTGTGTGTGTGTGTGTGAGTGTGTGTGTGTGTGTGTGTGGTCTAAAACAACGTGTACTGTTACTGCACAATTCAAAGTAATATTTTGTAAAGGGTTATTGTACTCTTCTCAAGAAATAAAACTTCAGGTAAAACAGATTTTGTCAAATGCCAATATGCATCATTGTGCGTCATTATTTAAAAACATAGAAAAACTAATAAATATACACAAATAGGGTGGCATCAGTTTTACAATATCAATTAAAGTCGTCCTCATCCTTTGGAAGTGTGTCAAAGTGGATTTGCTTTGGTAGGGCAGACAACTAGTCTAGAAATCTAGACGCACCCTAGCGGCAGCAAATCTAATCTGCCCGCGAGTGTCGTCTAGCAACTCTCAATACCCTTCTGAGCTGTAAACATCCAAACTCTTGTCGGGCCAATCACATCGTGTATAGAGTCGGTGGGCAGGGCCATAATGACGACGGCCGAGTTGCGTTTGCGTGCTTCTAGTAAACACAGAAACTGGCGAACGGCGGTCTTTCGAATCAGCTTTGACCGCAACTCTGGAAGACTTGGAGTTAGCTTTTCTCTGAGAAAAGAAAAAAGAACGGCACTGAAGTCATTCTTAAAAAGTGAAGATGTGTTCTGAGTTTTGCCAACCGGATACAGCGAATGTTTAATCTATCAATGAGCTCTGCTTCACCTTCGTTGCTCTGGTTGGTTGTAGCGCTATCCTATCGCGTGCAGAGGGAGTTTGAAAGACAACCGTTTATCCCGCCCCTCGGATTGAGCCCTGTCTATGGTGAGTTTCCAGACCAAACATCTTGATGTGGGTCTGGCTTGTCAGGCTTGCAGACAACGGCATCTTCTCAACATGTCAACAACACAAAAAAACAACATGTCCGCCAACCAATTTCCCTTTTTAGTTTGTTTGTCACTTCCTTGAAATACAACCCATATGAGCGTTTACTAAAGTTGCGCCCCTATCGACAATATTTTAATTAATTAAATACGATGCACAGGACAACCCGGTCCCACTCCCAAGGCGTCAAAATCCGAAGCATGGTCAAGTGCCTTCCACGTCACAATGAAGACGCTAAAGGTGCCCCTTGGTGTCATTTTTCACGCGCTGGGTCCTCCATTCATTTCAATGAGAAACCTTTGCTGTCATACAGATGCATTTAATTCTCTGCGTTTGTAAAAGCAGACATGATTTTATTAATATTTAAAGGCTATTTTTATATTTTGGAGCAACTAACCCAACTCCTACCCTAAACCTACCCACATCTTAACAATATAAAACACATAACAGGCAAATAAATGTACAGTCAAATGTACAAGTATTTATTGCAAAATCTGACCAAAACAGTATAAAAGTATTAACTCATGTTGCATTCCAAGTCTTCTGAAGTCATACGATGTCTTCATGTGAAGAACAGAGCTGATCTTGATGTTTTAATCGCTGAAATGATGATCCCGCTTCACCCGTGAACGAACTCATATATATTCTCATTCAAATGATTCAAATGACTCTTGAGCATGATCGGTCAAGCAATCGGTCACAAGACACACGAGAGCCAATGACATTTTACAATCAATGCTGACATAATTGTGGTAAAACTACATGAATCATTTTTGTTGACATAACTAACTGGGCAGTGGATCTGTAGTTCCAGCAGGCTTTGAAATTAGAGGCTGCATTGGGAGAGTGCATTTAGCGATTAAAGTGTCATTTTATGTGTTTTTCAATTAAGGGGAAGATGTTGTTAGTTAATGTTAGTGTTAAATATTCAAAGACTTTTTAAGGAATTTCTGTAATGTTTTAGAATTGTGTGGTTACCATTATGCAGAAGAGTGGCATCTGTGTTTATGCTGTGGGGACTCAGTTATCTAATGTAAGGAGAGAGTCCAGTCTTTTCTAATGTGTTCATTTTATGCATTGTGTATAATGATAAATGAAACTGCAGTTTGCAATTAAATGTTTTATATTAACTTTGACATGTATAAAAAAAAGTCATTTTATAAATATATAAATACAGTTTAAACTGTATTTGATCAAATTGAGTTGGGCCAACTTAATTACATTGTCCCAAATTGAGTTTGACCAAACAGATTGAGACCAACTTAATTACATTTCATTGCATGAATGTGTTTTTTATGAGTAGGGGCTCACACATTTATTGGAAAACCTGCCCTCAATTGAGTTTGTCCAGTTAGTTATTTTTTGAATGCATTTACAAACAACTATAAAAGGTAATGTCCCGGAATTTTAATACACTGAACAAAATTATAAACGATTATCTTGGCAAAGGAGAAGTGCTCACTAATACAGATTCAGACAGATTTGTGTACATAGAAAAAGTCTTAGATCTTTGAGTTAATTTAATTTTGTTTAGTGCATATTGACTATCTACTGATAAATATCAATCAATCAATCAATAGTGTAAAACACTAAAAATAATTACCTGTGTTCAAATCTAAGATTGCACTTCACTTCTCTGTACATTGAATAGCAGGTTGCATTAAATGGCATGTATTTTATTTATTTATTTTTCTTTTACGATTATCTTGACCTATTCATGTGAAAACACTCATCGGCAATCTGACAGCAGTAGAAATGGAATGCACACGTGTACTCAGTTCACTGGCCAAAAGAACAGTAGTGTGTACTCAGCTCATGTTTAACAAACACACTCTGTCGCTAGACTGGATCAAAGCTATGCTACACTCTGTCGCTACCATTCTGTGGGAGGAAAGCATTGACATCTACAACTCTCCCTGTCTGCTTTTCTCTTCTCATGTGCTCAAAAACAGTGTCATATCCCTATACAAATCCCCATTTTTATGTAAATATATAGCCAACGCCTGACAACACATTTTGTATTTGTATAAATATCCATATTTGTCATAAAAATAAGTTTTGACCCCTCAAGAAACTGCAATTGTTTTGTATAAATAGACCAGAAAACAATGATGTAACATGCATCTAATGTACAGTCTCGCCCACAGGATGTACCTTTTTTAAATTATTAATGAAAGTAAATTCCTTTCCGATGTGATATGTGATGAGAAAAGGGAAAAGAGCGAGCTCGACAAAAGGCGTATTTGAACCCTGGTCGATCGCGTCAAAACCTAGATCCTTAAGCCTTACACTGACTGTGCCATTGAAGACATTGAAATGTCTGCATTTTTAATCTTGTTTGGCCCAACCAGGCATTGCTAGGCAGAACTAGTGCGAATAGCACTTGTCAACAAGGTACGCTATTTGCACTTGCTGTAAATGGACACTTTATTTTGATGGTTCACTTTGAGCATTCTGTTGACAATAGAGCCACGTTTCAACAGCAGGAGCCTTCCCAAAGGAACTTTTGGGGTGGTACTCTGTGTGCTTCGACCGCAGGGACAAGGGTCTAAATGAAGTTCCGGGTAAAAACGTCCCCCTCACAAAGTCCCTGCTTGCGAGGTAGTATTCATAAAAAAATTCAGGAACTTTTAGGCACAAGCACAAAGCACGCATATATCAGTGGAACTGTCTGGTCACATTTTTTTCAATTTCAGTACCGACTTTTAACAACACTATTATGCAAATGTCCTCCACATACTTTCTACTTATAAGTAACTTTGCAATTACATGTCAGCTTATTCAACCCCTAACCCCTAACCCTACCAGTCTCTACTAACACTCTAATGAGAGTTAGTAGACATGAAGGTGAAATGTCACCTATAGTCAACATGAATGTGTTAAAGAAACCATCAAAATGAAGTGAAAGCACAGTATCTAATTGTTTGCAGCTGCCTTTCCTGCCTGAGCACTACATGTCTTGCTGCTGAATGTCATGTAGAGGTAATTCGTTATAACTGAACTTCTCATTGTTTAATCTATCCTAAAGGCGCATCACACATCATGACATCATGCAACGTGTGAATTGCTGTGGGAGTTGCTTTAGTAAAGGTGTGAATCTCAATCGCTGAAGGATTTGCTTCACTGAGCTGTGAATCGCAATCGCAGTGTGAGTGTGAATTGCAGCAAAACTGCCAAGGTAGATTTGTAAGATTGGCATTGTAAGTAGCCACAGTTACAGGAGAACATTCAGGCCAGCAATGTATGTAGATGTAAGTGAAGTTGATCTTCCTTGCTATGATGATGATGATGATGATGATGATGATGATGATGATGACCTTAGGAATGAACATCACATAGCATTTTTGTTAGTAAGATTTATGTTTATTGTTTTTAATGTAAGAAGATTTTTATACTCTTAACTATATAAATGTAATTCATAGCAAATATTCAGCATCATAATGTCAGTCTTCATTGCTACATGATCCTTCAGAAATCATTTTATTTCATTTATTTTTATTATTATATATTTTTTTACAATATATCAAAATATATATCTTTTTTTTGGCTGTATTTTTTTTAAATCAAATGTAGCCTTGATGAACACAAAAGACTTGGAAGGTAGTACTTTATAAAGCAGAATTTTATACGGTAAATAAATAGTTAACAACTGCTAGGAAAATGATGTCCTTAAAAACAAAGCAATATTACTTAGCAATATTACTTAGCAATATTAGTAAGATGCATAAGATACATGAAAATACACTCATTCCTACAATCACTGACGTATGTATTTCATAAGTCATTCCATAATTTGTGAGCGCACATTCACTTTCATTGTGAACATTCCATCTAACTTCTCCTTTTGAGTTCCACTAAAGAGCACAAAAGCATATGACTTTCTTTCTTTAGTTGAAGAGAAAAGGAGAACTTATTTTTGGAACTTATTTGGAAAGGTTTGGAGCGAGTGAACTTTTACTTTAAGGGTCACAAGAACAGCAGGATGTACTGTAAGTTGTATCAGACATCACATTAATGTGATTAAAAAAAGAAAATATATATATATAAACAAAGGCGGGATTTATAACACAAACCAATCATATTAAATCATAACCAATCATAGCGTGATGGAGGCATTACCCCCTCTCACGTCACTTTCCCCCATTCATTCTCTATTACCCCCAACCAAACCCACCACATGCTTTTAAAACTCAATAGGCTCAGAGGAGGTAAAAGAGACGAGGACTTCCACTATAACTTTACCTGCTGGTGTCATGATTGGACAGTTTCTTTAAAAAAAATGACATGTTTTGTAATATTTGCATTGTTTTATTTTTATAATGTGGATTATTTTATCTTTTTTTTTTTTTAGAAGCCACTGCCTCCCCTGCCTCCTCAGAGGAAACGCCCCTGCTGCAACTGCAGAAATGAAAGCTCTTGCATAAGTTCTGCCTGGAAGACCTAAATGTTACGTTACTTATTACCTTATGATCTAACCAATCATGTTCTAATACTTGGAGTATAAAGATCGGTACTTACACATGTCTGAGTTTGCAGATGCTGAGGCCAACATTCACCTCCATCTTCCCCACCACCACCAGGATGGTACCTACCAAGGGGTCGGCTGCAGCCCTGCCTTCATCTTCACGCAGGAAATGTAGAGTCTGTTACCCTCTGAACGTGAGCTATTGACGGGGGAGCTCACGCCAAAGAACCTCATCTATGCCAAAGAACCTCATTAAACAAAACTCGCTTTCATTCACTGGTCTGTTAATAAATTAATGCATTAGGGCATCTTGCCTCCTGAGTCTTTCTGGTAGAACTGTCATTTTCTTCCTCCAAATAGGCTCTGCCCACAAAACATGTCATCCCTGTTTATATAGGGTCTATAGTCAGGAAGTTACCATCAGCTTCATGGCTTTTTACACTGCACCATGCCAGTCTCCACAAGTCCCTGAAAAGCTACTGTATATTTTGAAACAGACCAGCCCAGACAGTGCTCGTGAAGGCAGGAATATGGTCCTTTTACACTCTTCCCCCTCATCACAGACAATAACAGCTGCAGAAGAGAGGCAGTATTTGCAGGAAGTTAAAGCAATATGACAACATCAAATAACAGTTCAGAATTTTAACTTCAGGTATGCCTAAAAAAATGAAGTAGACTGAAAAGCCCTATTTCTATAGCCCTGCTTGTGGGTGTGTGTGTATGTGTGTGGTTGTACCCTCAGGGAGACAATCGCTCCCCTGAAAATGAAAAATACTCCAAATGTGTTTTATTGCCGTCTCTCTGTGCTCCCCTTAGCACTTGAAGCAAAGACATTCCCATCAAGTGCTGGAATAATTTACCACATACATTCCACCCCTCACCCCCTCTTTTTTTCTCATTGGTTTTCCCCTTGTGAAAGAGTAAGAATCAAGAGACAAAGAATTTGCAGTATTTAGCAAAAGGCGTTTCATGGCCCTTCCTCGTTTGTATGTTTTTGTTGTGTGCTGTTTGGGATTGGAGGTTGGGTCTGTGGGGAAACGGAAGGGTGATGTATGGTTGTGTTTGAGCGATGGATTTTGGCCCACCCCGTGCGTGTACAGTGCACTTGAAGGAAAAGAGTGCTGTTGTGAGCTCTGGGACTAGTCCAAGACTCACGGAGGCCCTGGGGTTAAACCTGCTGTAAACACTGAAGGAACGAGCCCCCGCTATTCATCCATCATTAAAGCAATTAATCACATACCGTTCTCTTAACATGCAAGAGGTCTTGTGCTCTTTTTTTTTAAACAGGCCCAGATGGAGTAGCAGGCAGGGCATGTGTGTCAGGGTGTTTAAATATAGAGCCTTTGTATTCAGGGATGGTATTGCATTACAAAATTTCACCTCATTTTACTTCACATACATAAAGATTGTGTGTGTAAGCTTCTAATGCCCTTTTATGCAAATTTGTACATGCAAAGTGGATGTCCATGTTTTCATTTATGTCTTTGGTCATATAATAAGTTAACTCAGTTTTTTTGAGTATACATACACTCACCTAAAGGATTATTAGGAACGCCTGTTCAAGTTCTCATTAATGCAATTATATAATCAACCAATCACATGGCAGTTGCTTCAATGCATTTAGGGGTGTGGTCCTGGTCAAGACAACCTCCTGAACTCCAAACTGAATGTCAGAATGGGAAAGAAAGGGGATTTAAGCAATTTTGAGCGTGGCATGGTTGTTGGTGCCAGACGGGCCGCTCTGAGTATTTCACAATCTGCTCAGTTACAGGGATTTTCAAGCACAAGCATTTCTAGGGTTTACAAAGAATGGTGTGAAAAGGGAAAAACATCCAGTATGCGGCAGTTATGTGGGCGAAAATGCATTGTTGATGCTAGAGGTCAGAGAAGAATGGGTTGATTGATTCAAGCTGATAGAAGAGCAACTTTGACTGTAATCACACTCATTACAACCAAGGTATGCACAACCTTAAGGCAGATGGGCTACAACAGCAGAAGACCCCACCGGGTACCACTCATCTCCACTACAAATAGGAAAAAGAGGCTACAATCTGCACGAGCTGACCAAAATTGGACAGTTGAAGACTGGAAAAATGTTGCCTGGTCTGATGGGTCTCGATTTCTGTTGAGACATTCCGATTGTAGAGTCAGAATTTGGCGTAAACAGAATGAGAACATGGATCAGTCATGCCTTGTTACTACCGTGTAGACTGGTGGTGGTGTAATGGTGTGGGGGATGTTTTCTTGGCACACTTTAGGCCCCTTAATGCCAAATGGGCATTGTTGATTCTGACCATGTCCATCCCTTTATGAACACATGTACCCATCCTCTGATGGGTACTTCCAGCAGGATAATGCACCATGTCACAAAACTTGAATCATTTCAAATTGGTTTCTTGAACATGACAATGAGTTCACTGTACTAAAACGGCCCTCACATTAACCAGATCTCAACCCGATAGAGCATCTTTGGGATGTGGTGGAACAGGAGCTTCGTGCCCTGGATGTGCATCCTACAAATCTCCATCAACTGCAAGATGCTATCCTATCAATATGGGCCAACATTTCTAAAGAATGCTTTCAGCACCTTGTTGAATCAATGCCACATAAAATTAAGGCAGTTCTGAAGGCAAAAGGGGGTCAAACGCAGTATTAGTATGGTGTTCCTAATAATCCTTTAGGGGAATATATATATATATATATATATATATATATATATATATATATATATATATATATATATATATATATATATATAAACATTAACTCGTTAATGTATGTGATTGAACTCCTTAACGTGTGTTACGGGTTGTTGTCCCAAGGAAGGAGATACCAAGACTTCCAAACTTAAAGACTCTTTATTAAAGATATACTAGACTTCACCAGAAACATAAAACACTATCAAAAGATGAACAGCAACAACGTAGGTATAACAGAGACCGAACAAGGAATGACTGAACACGAAGGAACTAAATACACTGATGACTAGACAAACGAGGGGAACAGGTGAAACAGATGACTAGACACAGCTGACATAACTAAAGCTAACGAGGGGACTGAACAGTGGCGGGAAACTCAGAACAAAAGAACATGTGACTAAACAGAAAACCAGGAAGTACAGGGGAAAAACACAGGAGACGACGACATCGCATGTGACAATGTGTTAACACAAATATATATATTACAGAAGTAGGGAAGAATTAACGTAAATTTCTTCATGCAGTTAGAGGATGTTAGAAGTCCGGAGTTTATCACAATCACACTGAGCATTTACAAGAACTTGTACCTAAGGTTTCCCAGCAGAACATTGCCCAAAGGATGACACTTCCACATTTACTTTCTTCCCATAGTGCCTCCTGGTGCCATGTGTTCCCCAGGTAAGCGACGCACACGCACCTGGCCATCCACTGATGTAAAAGAAAACATGATTCATCAGACCATGTCACCTTCGTCCATTGCTCTATGGTCCAGTCCTTATACTCACATGCCCACTTTTTGTCCTTTTGGTGGTGGACAGGGGTCAGCAGGGCACCCTGACTGGTCTGCAGCTATGTATTCTGACAACTTTCTATCAGAACCAACATTAACTTACTGAGCAATCTGAGCTACAGTAGCTTGACCACTGCAGACCGAGAACACCCGACAAGAGCTGCAGTTTTGGAGATGTTCTGACCCAGTCATCTAGCAATCACAATTTGGCCATTGTCAAATTTGCCCATTTCCCCTGCTTCTAACACATCAACTTTGAGGACAAACTGTTCACTTTCTGCCAAATATATCCTAACCACTAGCAGATGCAGCAATGAAGAGATAATCAGTGTTATTCAGGTCAGTGGTCATAATGTTATGCATGATCAGTGTATATTGTAGTGCTCTCAAAATTAGCATGTTAACACATATAATATCTTTTTTCAGTTTAACACGTTAAAATATTTCACCTAATTTGCAGAATCCCTTTATTTCTGTCATCCTTTGCTAGCTTACATTATGATCACGCTCTTATTCATGCAAATGCTTTTAAACCAAGCGGTCAAGCCAAGACAGCATGCCAGAATGGAGTTCTCTTTCGAGCTTGAAAAGGCTATAATACACAGAACTATGCCAAAAAGCCTGTTTTATTGAGTATTCTCAAAATAGCAGTCTTAAATGAATCTTTGATGTGAGTGGCATCACATCAGATCCACGTCATGTTTGTTGTCAGTTGCTGTGATGTCTGTCATTAATGTTAATTAATGAGAAAATTTTTAATAAGGATTAATCCATATTTAATTTAGAATTTATGCAGTTGAGACTGTAAAGTGCTTAACAACTTTATTCAATTTATGTATTTTGATTATGTAAAAAGGCCACAGGTAAATATGACATTTAATGGGTTAATGTGAAGATAGTTATAAGTTTACTTAAATAAAACATTTGTAAAGCTAAATAATACTGTAATGTTGGATGTCTATCAATATTTAAATAAATGAATGAATGAATGAATGAATGAATAAATAAATAAATAAATAAATAAATTTCATAGAGACATTAGTAGCAGTATGAGTATTGATTCATAATACAATGTCATTACAATAAATATTTAAAATATTCTGTCTGACATTAATTTGTAGAGTTAAGGCGGGCGTACACGGTGCGATTTTTGCTGTCGTACGAACTTGCAGACGATTTTTTTTTCTCGGGAGAAATTGCGTGGACATCGTGGATCCTCGTATGGTCGTGGCTCGCACCATGTGAGAGGAAATACGAGACGAGCCGAGCACGTTAAGAGCACCTCCCGACCTTACGATCATTTTTAAACATGTTTAAAATGTTCGGGGAGTCGGCCTGATTTTTACCAGCATATGGCTGTCCCCTATTGCCAAATCATGCACAAGCACGTCACATAGGCTCAATCTATGAGTATTATTAGCTCAGTGGCTGCAAACATACTGCGTTCACACACACACACACACACACTTTCTCTCTCTCTCTCACGTGCACTCTTCTCTCTCCCTCTGGTTGTTTCCGTTGAAAGGAATGGCTACTGTTCTCTGCTTTTCAACAAATCATTTACACACATTTTTTCGTAATTTTTTTGTATCTGAAGCTATAGCAGTAACATTGAAAGCTCCGGTGTCTGTGACACGAAAACTTGTGTGATCTCGGCCGGCTCGCGGTGCAAACTGTCATGTCGTGTAGCAACTGATTTGATGTGATGATCAAATGAAATGACTCGTAGTGTCTGCAATATCTCACGACCTTCCGAGTGTCCGAATTCGCACAGTGTACGCCCGCTTTAACTGTGAACTTATTAGAATATAAAAATATTGAAAAATCGATTAACAAAAAAATTAATAAATGTTTAATACACACACACACACACACACACACACACACACACACACACACACACACACACACACACACACACACACACACACACACACACACACACACACACACACACACACACATATATATATATATATATATATATATATATATATATATATATATATATATATATATATATATATAAAACCTAAGATTACTAAACACAACAGCGTCGCTCCCTCCGCTGCACACATGCTCATTATATCATGCAGCTTGTGCTTATTATCATCATCAGTTCTCTCTTAACAGTAGGTTAAGTCAGTATACTGTTTAATAACTCCGCTGTTGGTTTATTTCGAGTCAGCCGGAGAGACAGACATGTTAAAAAGTGAATAACTTTAGAAATGTGTGGATTAGTGTTTACTAGAGATGCGAACTATTTGGAACGGTTCAGTCCGATTTGGTGAACTGGTTCACTAAAAAGAACCGGTTCAGACGATCGATTCGTTCGCGAACCGGTCATCACCAACGTTCACACATGACAAATCAAACATTATCCTTCCTGAGTGGGTATGGAAACAATGCAAATGTACTGAAATGTACATGAAATCTGCGTGAGATCAGTGATCGAGAGTGCGCACACACGTTCTCTGTGCATCAATATAACAGACTCTCACGTGCTTATACTGTACGACACCAAAAGTGCGATCTTCAGAAACAATCGCAGAATGCGACAGAGCTCGTGTTTTAAAGCAAAGCACACATGCACTGAAATGAACATTTCACTAAAACGCACTGTGGGTCTCTATTCTCTCTGATGTAGCCTAATCAGCCGGACCTTCTTTACATTAGCACTGTTTTGGACTGTTTGAATGAATTAGATTATTGGAACACTGAACCCTTTCCCAGAGTTTAATGGCTTCAACTCACAAACAGAGAATCGGGTTAAATACTGAAAATTTCCTCCTACCAGGGTTACAGGTGCAGATGCTCAGTGTGATTGTGATAAAATCCTGACTTCTATGATTGACTACATGATGCAAATTACGTTAATGTCGCAGCTTCACGTACTTCTGTAATTTATTTGCGTTAATTGCAATGGAATAATTTTATCGCGCTAACGACTTTAAATGAATCACATGCGTTAACGTGTTATGTCGACAACCCTAATACATATATATCCATATCATGCACATGATATGATTCCACACACCCTTACCAGTCAGCATGCATTTTGCAAAAACGGATTTTGTAGTGTCAGTCTGTAAAACTGTAGGATTCTTGCATATGCACACACACAAATAATTCACAAATACACACGCGCACACACACACAAATAATTCACACATACTTCAGGGCCTCTGAGATTGTGCCGCTTTTTCTAACAAACTTCCAGCTCATTATTTATTTTTATAATCCTGTCAAAATGCATAACATCTTCCTCCGAGAGAGAGCGAGAACGACAAACCATCCCATGGGCATGAGAACCAAAAGTGTGACAAGGCTCTCTCAACTCCCAGCTCTGCTTGTTGCTGTTGGTTACACCATTCCGCGTGTGTGTTCGTGTGACGAGGAGGAGGGGGAACCCGCCATGAACGTCTGTTTGTATACAGGAGGGTGCGTGTGTATGTTGTGCGGGACACTGTTGTGTCTTACACGTGTGCGCTGAGGGACTCTGCGCAGATTTTCGAGCCCGTTTCCCACCACGCTGAAATCCTGCATTAATCCGCTCACTTCATTGGAAAGCTGCTGTATTGGATAGCAGCTGATAAAGAGGCAATGCATGTTGAACTGATAAAGGAGTTTTCAGTCATGAATTAATACTGATAATTCCTTCTCTTTTTACAGACACGCTGTATATCTTGCTTACACACACTTGCAGTAAACACATTCAAATATCAGGTCATAAACAGTTCCCTTTCGCTGCATCGAAGACAACACTTTGGGGAACGCCTCTTGCGTGATAGAGTCTGAAGCACATGTGAAACTAGTCCATTCTCAATTGATGCTCCACCATGACGTAACGTGATGGCATACACAAAATCTATAAACGGGAGCTGGCACACAACAGTGTTAGCTTATGCTCTTCAGCGAGCATTCTGTATATGAAATTGTCTGTCTTATTTAGTGGTGTTTGTCACAAGCAGTAGAAAGCGTTTCAAAAATAAGCAAGTAAGCATGTCGAGTGAGGCAGCACAAATGTGCGTATCCCTGTCCCACATCTCGGGGAGACAAGCACTGTGTTCTTTGCCTCAGAGTGGAGCATGCACGGCTCTCGAAGGGGCTCCCTGTGAGAATTATGAGCTTCTGCCGCTCAAAACGCTCCCGTTCAATAAATCCGAGGCAGTTATGGGGAACACAAATGGAGCTGACTGATGAGTTTGAGAAGGCTTCGGCCCTTTCTCGGGACTTACCAGCCAGTTCTGTGGTTCTTGCTCTGGTGTGGGAAGCCGGCTCTGTGGCCTCTTCCACCCATAGTGAAAACCTGATGTTCTAAGCATCGAGGCAGGGGAAATTGAGGGCTTGCTACCTCTATTCCCTGCTATTGAGGAGCTTCTGGAGGTTGTGACTAGAGCGGGGGCTAAGTTAAACATTGAAAAAACCATCAGAGAAGCAGAGAACGACCAAGCTTGATGCACGCTTCCTGCAATCTAGATCACAACCTTCACATCGGAGTCTGCTTTTCTTTCCTGATCTCCACACTTATCTCTGTACAGGCTGCGGAGTGTTTATGGAGGGCCACTTTACCAGAGGTCTGTGGAGAGTGTATTATCTCTCCTGGCACATATATTACCAGGAGATGATGGCTGTGCTTCTAGCCCTGAGGCACTTCCTTCCACTTCCTCAAGTACCATCATGTTCTAGTGCAAAAAGCCAATATGTTGGTGACTTACTACATAAATTGGTAGGGTTGCAGACCTCTATGCAGACTGCCGCATCAGGTTCTGCTGTGGTCTCAGGGTGAGTTGCTCTCAATGGATGTTCCTGGGGACCAAAATTTGAGAGCAGACATTCTGTCAAGGCAGGGGCTGAGGCCCTGTGAATGGAGATTCCACCCAAGATAATTGAGTTGATCTTTTTGGCCTCTGGTTGGTCAGATATTAGTATGTTTTTGGTCAATTCAAAGGTTCCCCTGCCTCAAAGCAGAGAATTAATAGGTGGATTGTGGACGCTATTTTTTAGCTTATGAGGCAGGCAATTTGCCCATGCTCATCTCAGATTACAACTGCAACCCTTGTTCCCTGAGAAGGAATTGTTGTGTCCCTTTGCCACACCTCCTAAATGCCTGAGAACGACTTACTTCAAATTATCCGAAGATAACACTGTTATGTGCTGGCTCCCCTTTGTAGCTTTCATGTACACCGTCATATGCTACATCATGACACAACACCAATCAAGATTGTACTGGAGGCATTCCCCAAAGTGTTGTCTTTGACGCAGCATTTTGTTTCCTTCTATTTACAGTCATAGCCCAAGATTTGTTTTCCACTCTCGCCCAATCACCCTGTGCTTTAACTCACTTTTACTTTTTTAAAAGACAAACATGCACACAAGGCCAAAGTAGGGCTGGGAATTTAGCTATTTTGGGGACTTAACAATTCCTTTCTCAATGGATAATTAATAAAAACAACATCACATTTGAATTTATAATCTCTATAGGATATATACACTCTAAGAAAGTATGGTGCTATATAGTACTAAAAGTGGTTATTTGGCTTGTAATCATAAGGGAACCACTTTAAGTGCTGTATAGCACCAAATCTGGGTGATTCAGTGGTTCTTCAGCGGTTCTTCACCAGTTCTTTGGGATGACTGATGACCATATACAGAACCTGTTAAGCTCCTGTATGGTTTTTCAGCGGTTCTTTAGTGGTTCTTTACACGCCAAATAACTAATGTTGGTGCTGTTTAGCACCATTATTGAGAAAAAATAAAATGTGATATGGCACCTCTTATGGGTGCCATAACACCCATACCATTTGACAAAGGTGCTGCAGAGCACATTTAAAGATATGTTACTATTTGGCAACAAAAGTGGTTCCCTTATGGTTACAATCCAAGAACCACTTTTAGTGCCAAAAACTAAAGTTTTTTTTCTTTTCTTTTTTTGAGTTTACTCCTATAGATTTAAGGTAATGCTTTACTTGAAGTCTATACATGTAAATGTATTATAACTTACTTAATCATATCTGTCCTGTGATATATAAGGTTGTGTATTGTATTGTACACAAATGTATTGTAAAGATATCCATAAAGACTTATAATAAACATGGTAATTCATTGTATATTTTTATAAATAATTGTTATCTCAGTAATAAATATAAATTTGCTATAATATTTAAAAAGCACAACTAAAGGTGTTCAGTTTTGGGGTTAACATAAGTAATGTGGATTTCATAATCAGATTTCTTTTTAACTTAAAAAAGTAATCTGATTACATAACCCACATTACTTACATCTAAGTTACTTTTTCGAATAAGTACATCTGATTTTGTACCTCTCCTGTCATTAAGGTTTTTTTTTCTTTCTTTTTTTTTTGTAGTTCATGAATTTGTATTGTAGGTCTAGACTAGACTAATGTGAACATGCATATATTCAACTAACTTGCATAAAACATTCAGTATTCCTCAAAGTGAATAAAAAAAGTGAAATAGAAACTCAGAATATTACACAAACATATTTAAACTGACTATGTTAAATAACACAAATATCTCTTTATCTTTAATCACCAATATCTTTATACTGAACTTTAATGATCCAATTTAACCATACCAGCAAGCAAGAAAAGGGTATATATATATATATATATATATATATATATATATATATATATAT